>NW_021635119.1:0-177505 GCF_004799145.2 Neltuma alba
ATTGCCTTGAAATTCGAGCTCAATTTCCTTTGAAAGAGTTACTGTTCATTTGGTCATTTTCGGATTTTACTGTATTTTTGCCTAACTTTGGAAAGGCATAACTTTCTGCTCGGTTATCGGAATCAGGCAAACTACCCCTCATTTTAAAGAGAAACATCAGATCTCTTTGCTTGCCAAATTTAATGACCTAACTCACCTCGTTTGATAGGTCAAACTGGAGCTACAAACTCACTGCTCCAGGACTTATGTTTTATCCCTTAACATCTCTTTAAATTCTTTTTATTTCTTTGGCATACATAACATGGCCTTACTCTTTCCCGTTCATGCTCAAACACTTTCATTCATGCCATAAATATTATAATTAAATACATGGCATCATTGGCATCTATAACATAGTTCACAAAATAGTAGATATTATACATTTATAACAGTCTCATCCATTAACAAGAATAATTCTGCGCTTACTTCTCCTTGCTTCTCATGCCATTAGTGCCCATCATTGATTGACCTAAATGGTTGGTTAGGGAGGGGTGAGATTCGGGGGAATCTCAGTAGCAAACACTACCCATCGCATGCAGGACATAATGCACATGCATGACATGTTATAACATTAACACATGAATGCCATGGAAGTAAGCTAAAGCATTTCATACTTCCATAACATTGCCAAGGCAAACAATAACATAAACTTGCAAACATAACTTTGCAAACATTCATCATAGCTAGTCACATCATGGCAACACAATCACATCATGCAGCATACATATCAAGCACACAGTATAGGTAAGTTCACTACCTTGTAACATGGCTTTCCCCTTGCTTTTCTTTGATTCCCTTGTCTTTCCAACCATGTGGACATTCGGGTCAACATCACCAAACATCCTCTTGGATGTTCCAAAGGTCCTAAACATAGTCACATTGATCATACAATCCATTATGGACCACTAGATTACATAAAGTTCAAGACTAGCTTTCTTGAACCTCAAACCTTTCTCTTCCTTTAGGGGTTTTCTTTCTAACTTTTCTAACATAAATCTCATCATTTTCTATCCTTAAGATCCCTTTCTTATCAATTAGGACCACTTTAGATGGCCTTAGATTCAGAATACCAAATCTGGAAATTTTTGCTTCGCGGGTACTGTTCACAAGCGAATTTCCAGAATTTTTGCTCAACTTTGGAAATTCATAATTAATTCTAGAAAAATCCAAATTAAGTACTTTCCAAGTCTCACTGAAAGCTCCTTAAGTTCAATTTAAATGAAAAATAGTTTCATGAACCAATTCTATTCTACGCCAAAACAGTACCGAAACTGTACGGAACTCGAAACTCTTCCAAAGTTCAACACTGTTTCCAGATTTCAAACCCTAACTTTGAAAAATCACCATAAATCATAACATATCCAAATGAAGTGTTCTACCTATGGATTTAAAGCTCACAGAGTGTACTTTAAGCATGCAAAATTTCAGAATCAGATAGATGCACAGTACTAATATCCGAAATAGGCATAAAATCAGGTGCTATAACCACCACATACCGTGTTTTAGAGTTTGATCTGGCTTGGAACCACTTGGCCTTTCTTTCTCCCTCTTCTTTCTCTCTCTAGAAACCATTTTGCAAGATCTTCCCCATGGATTCCTTATGCTTGGACGAAATGGTAGGGAGGGGAGGGGGTTTTTAGAAAAACAGACTGAATCTGGACCGTTGATCTTAAAAATACGTGGCTCGATCTGGACCGTCCATTTTCTCTTTTGATCTTACGGTGACAAGTGTCCTATGACATCATGCTTACACCTCATCATGATGACATCATGCTTACATCATCAAGCCACATGTCTTTAATCCGACTGCACACGTGTCTTGCATCCGACCGTACACGTGTCTTTCATCTAGCTGTACACGTAATATTTTCTTTTTCTCATCTAACCGTACACTTGTCACTTTCATGTCCTTTCATCATTTATGGCATTAAAATAGGGAGAAAATTAATGGAAATTCGTGCAAAAATATCTCCTTAATTATTTCTCCACTTATCAAGCCAATCTTGCACCGTAACGGATATCTTCGGGTCCTGACTTACCCTGTACCACCGGGACAACTTCTTCTTAAAATTCTGGCTAATAAAAGGTACATATATGGCGCCATCTCAGAGGAGCATAGATGAAAATATTAGCTCTACTGACAGGTTACTTAACCTTACTGAGTCATGCAGTAGAGATTTCACTATAACGGGTAGACAAGACTGTCTAAAATATTCCCATACTACGTTCTGATTTTTATCTGTCCATAAATATCTTCTGGTGACTCAGTATGATGACTCGTAGGTGTCATGATTACGCTTGATGACTCAGCACGCTGACTCGTCGGTGTCATGATTACGCTTGATGACTCAGCACGCTGACTCAGCATCGTCATGATGGCTCTTAGATATTTTCTTTGGTTTTGTCTCCTATTTAGGGGACAAATTATTTAATATTTGACTGGAGTATTTTATTCAATCCAGAGCTCCAAAAATTCAACTAAAAATATCATAAAATTCCTCATATTATAGAGAAAATCTGTGAATTTTCTCAGGTCATAACTCAACCTGTAGCCCCACTTAAAAATCATTCTTTAAAATGTCCTTTTTTCGGCACAACTGGCTTTTAATTATTCTTAAAGCCATTTGCTGGTCTTCTGGGGATGAGACTAATTTTATAATTTTCTACAGTCTCTTAGATCATACATCCCCATTTTACCATAATTTTTTGAGGTTTCCTTATGACTTAAACAATTAAATCTACCTCTACATCTCAAATTGAGCCATAAACTTATAAATCCTTTTAAGTTACCTCAGGGTATTTTCATCATCTCTCTTCACAAAAGAGCCTTAGAATATTATTTCCTATTTTCTGGGATTTTCTTAGAATTTTCTAAGTACTTTCCATTTTTACCCCTGATGGCCGTAACTTTCTGAATTTACGGTTTTACCCCTGCTTAGGCTCAACCTCATAAAACCATCTCTTTGAGGCTTCTAACTTAACCTTTTGGTCTGTATCTAGCCTCTTTTCTCTTTCTGGGCCTTTGAGACTTTACTGGAGCCTCTAACTTTGATTACCCTTTAGCCCCTTAAAACATTCACTTTGCAGTTTAGTCCCTGAAACTGCTTTAACTTCCTTTCTCATCTTTAGGACCTCTACTAAAAGGGTTCTGGTAGCCTATCTCATTCAGGTTATTTCTGATACTTCTAGGCCCAAAATCGGGATTTTACAACTTTCAAGATGCCCACATCATCAAATTCCGGATGAACAACTGGTGCAGTACTTCTATGATGGGTTGAAGAACCAAGAGAAGGGTATGCTGGATGCTGCATCGGGAGGATCTTTGATAGACTCCACTGGTGAGGAGGCTTGGGATTTGATAAAGAAGATGGCCCTGAATCATCAACACAACATGTGTGAGAGATACTAGAGGAGTGCATGAGGTGGGAGCTGCTTCGGTGCATAGGAGAATGGACGCTTTGGAATCAAAAGTAGATTCTTTGGGAAGCAAAGTGACATCTCAATTGTCTTTGATCACTGCTGAATTGAAGAATATGAGTGTGCATCGTCCCATCCGCTCCTATGGACATTACAGCGCCTAGTTGTAAAACATGTGGATCAGTCATGCATATTTCTAGCGTTTGTCCAGACCGCTATGAAGAAGTATCTGCAGTCTTCCAAGGCCGTCCAAATCAAAAGTGGGACCCCTACTCCAATACTTACAAAAAGGATGGAAAGCAAACCCTCGATTGGGCTGGAGGAATGATGATAGTAGACCTCCAAACAGATTTCAGAAGAGTGGAGGAGCTGGTCCATCTTCAAACTAGTTCTAAAACCAATCTCAAGCCCTAACTGTCCCACCTAAGGACGAAACTAATCAACTCCTACAAAATATGATGACCTTAATTAAGGAAGAAAGGGCTGCTAACGCTACTCAGTTCAACTCCTTAGCTTCACTAATTCAACAAGACTCATCCAAGAATGATGCTAGATTTAGTGCTTTGGAAAGAGGATGGAGCAACAGGAGACTAAATCTGAGAACATCAACTCCTATGTAACTCAGTTGTCCAACAACATGAGTGAACAACAGCAAGGAGCAGTGGCACAATCCCCTCCAACACTGTTATCAATCCTAAGGGCTTGAATGCTATTACCCTTAGGAGTGGAAAGCAAGTGAAATTCAGAGAAGAGGAGGATGAAGTTATAGATGAGGAGATCTTTTGTGATGAGCTGCCACAAGCACCTACAAAAGTGAAGCATTCTGAAAGCTCTAAGGAGAAGAGGCTAAAGCTGAAAGAAGCCTCAAAAGAACATGATGGCAAGGGGACAACTATGGAATCTGAGCCAAGCAATCATGGAGCCTCAAGCAAGGAAGGTAAGGAGGTAAACATCAATGAACTACCTTTCCCTAATGCTTATTTGAAAAATGTGAAAATGGGTAAGGAGAGGCAAGATCATGAGTTGCTTGAGACATTTAGGAAAGTAGAAGTGAATATACCCTTGCTTGACCAGATTAAAAAGATTCCTAAGTATGCTAAGGTCTTAAAAGAATTATGCACTCAAAAAAGGAGATTTAAACCTAATGAAAGAGTCCAATTACCCTCTAATGTGTCTACTTTGTTTAAACCCCAAATTCCTGTAAAGTGTCAAGACCCTGGATCTTTCACTATCCCTTGCACTATAGGAAAGGTTACTATAGGGGAGCCCTGTTAGATCTAGGTGCTGCCATTAATGTCATGCCTAAGTCCGTATACACCTCTCTAGGAGTCAAGACTCTTAAGTCTACCACTGTTGTGCTCCAACTAGCTGATAGGACTATTAGGTATCCTGAGGGCATTATTGAAGACATTCTAGTCCAAGTTAAAGGATTGGTGTTTCCTCCTGCTAATTTTTATGTGCTTGACATGTCTTCTGAGCGTGTGAATGATTCTACACTCATCCTTGGTCGACCTTTCTTAGGACTGCTAATACCATGATTAGCATGAAAGAGGGCACCATAACTATAGAGGTGGGTGATCATAAAGTTTCTTTTAACATGTATGAAGCAATGAAACATCCTTATGAGGACTATTCACTTTTGGGGGTTAACATGATAGACATTGCTGTTGAGGATGCATGCTCTGAAGTTGAATTGCAAAATGACTCTTTCTATTCTGATATTTACACTGATGAATCTATTGATGAGGATGAATCCATTTCTTCTTTTTCATCTCTTACTCTACACCTTCTTCTTGCTCATGTGGTGGTGATGTTACATGCCTTAATTGTACTGTGTTTAATTGTATGCTTTCCATCCCACATGCATTTTCTGTTTCCTCCCTTGACTCCAAGTTAGACTGTGATTCCTCTATTATCAGTGATAATTCCCTTGGGGAAAGGTTTCCTGTTGTTATTTCAGATAATGGGAAGAAGTCTTGGAGAAGAATCCCTCTAAGGCGGTTGTTGTAGATCAACTAAAGTTGGTTCAATGCTTGGACAGGAAGCTAACTGCAAGGTTGAGGAACTCTCACTGGTTGAAGGAAAGGGGAGTAATCTGTTCTCTCTTGAACTTCATAAATTGATTCCTGCTATTGTGCAACCACCTACACTTGATTTGAAACCCCTACCCTCTACTGTGAAGTATGCTTTTCTAGAGTCTGATGAGCGATTACCTGTCATTATAGCTAACTCCCTGTCTAAGGTTGAGGAAGAAAGACTCCTTACTGTATTGAGAGAGCATAAGAGGGCTATTGGGTGGACTTTAGCAGACATTCCAGGGATTAGCCCAGCAATTTACACACATAGGATCTTGCTTAGTGAAGGTTCCAAACCAGTGAGACAACCCCAGAGAAGACTAAACCCCCTGATTCTTGATGTGGTTAAGAAGGAAATTACCAAACTTCTAAGTACTGGGATCATCTATCCCATATCTGATAGTGAGTGGGTTAGTCCGATACATGTAGTGCCTAAAAAGAGTGGGGTTACTGTGGTTAGAAATGATAGGGATGAGCTTATTCCTACAAGAGTTCAGAATTCCTGGCATGTGTGTAGATTATAGAAAACTCAATGATGCCACACGAAAAGATCATTTCCCTCTTCCTTTCATAGACCAGATGCTTGAGAGACTTGCAAGCAAATCTCATTACTATTTTCTAGATGGTTCTCTGGGTACTTTCAAGTACCTATTGCACCAGAGGACCAAGATAAAACTACTTTCACATGTCCTTTTGGTACCTTCGCCTATCGAGGATGCCTTTTGGGTTATGTAATGCTCTAGGGACTTTCCAACGTTGTATGATGGCTATATTCTGTGATTTCTTAGAGGAATGTATGGAAGTCTTTATGGATGATTTTACTGTTTATGGTGGTTCTTTTGATGATTGTCTTGCTAGTCTTGAAAAAGTTTTAAAAAGATGCATTGAAAAGAATTTGATTTTAAACTTCGAAAAGTGTCATTTTATGGTCAATGAAAGGATAGTGCTAGGGCATTTGATTTCTAAAAAGGGAATTGAAGTTGATAAAGCTAAGATTGAGGTTATATCTTCTTTGCCTTATCCTACTTGTGTTAAAGATATTAGATCATTTTTGGGTCACTCGAGATTCTATAGGCGGTTTATAAAAGATTTTAGCAAGATTGCTTTACCTCTCTTAAAGCTTTTACAAAAGATGTGAAATTTGATTTTGATGATTCTTGTAGAGTTGCTTTTGATGATTTAAAGTCTAAACTCATTTCTCCTCCTATTCTTGTTGCATCTAACTGGACTTTACCTTTGAATTTCATGTGATGCTTCTAATTTTGATGTAGGAGCTATGTTAGGCCAAAGGGAGGAGAAGCTCTCAAGAGTCACTGCCTATGCTTCGAAAAGACTGGATGCAGCTCAAGTCAACTATACAACAACAGAAAAGGAGCTATTTGCAGTTGTTTTCGCTTTAGAAAAGTTTAGGCCTTACTTGTTAAACTCTCATGTGACTGTTTTCACTGATCATGCAGTTGTTCGCTATCTTCTTAAGAAACCACAATCTAAGCCAAGATTGATTAGGTGGGCATTACTTCTCCAGGAATTTGACATTGAAATAAAGGATCGAGCAGGGGCAGAGAATCATGTAGCCGATCACTTAAGTAGGCTACCAGATGATACACGGGGAGTAGACTCTTCTGAACTCACCTGTGATTCCTTTCCTGATTCAGTATTATGTGCCTTAGCTATTAAAGAGCCTTGGTATGCGCATATTGTTAATTATCTTATAACTGGACTCACCCCTCCTTTCATGTCTAAATTCTAGGCACAAAAACTTCGAAGTGAATCGAGACACTACATTTGGGATGCCCCTCACCTATAGCGGATATGTAGTGACCAGGTTATAAGAAAGTGTGTGCCTAGTGAAGAGTTTGAGTCTATCATTGCAGCTTGCCATTCCATGGTTTGTGGTGGTCATTTCAGTGCAAGGAGAACATCTAGGAAGATTTTAGATTCTGGTTTTTATTGGCCAACCCTTTTTAAAGATTCTTATGACTTTTGTCGGTCCTGTGACAAATGTCAACGTTTTGGAGGGTTAGGTAAAAGGCACGAAATGCCTCAACAACCTTTACTGTTTTGTGAAATTTTTGATGTTTGGGGAATTGATTCATGGGTCCCTTTCCTCCGTCCTTTGGTTTTATATACATTCTTCTAGCTGTTGATTACGTCTCCAAATGGATAGAGGCTGTACCTACTAGAAAAGATGATGCCCGGGCGGTTTCTAAGTTTCTTAAGTCCAACATTTTCTGTAGGTTTGGGATTCCAAGGGCTGTGGTGAGTGATAGAGGTACACATTTTTGTAATAAGGTAGTAGATAACTTGTTTTCTAAATTTGGTGTCACCCATAAAGTCTCCACTGCATATCACCCCCAAACCAATGGCCAAGCTGAAGTGTCCAATCGAGAGGTGAAATAGATACTGGAGAAGATAGTCAAGCTGTCCAAGAAAGATTGGAGCCTAAGATTAGAGGAAGCATTGTGGTCCTATAGAACTGCCTATAAGTCACCAATTGGAATGTCTCCTTATCGCTTAGTCTTTGGCAAAGGCATGCCACCTACCATAGAATTGGAGCATAAAGCATATTGGGCAGTCAAACAATGTAACATGGACTTGAATCTTCTGGGATGGAGAGGAAGTTGCAGCTGCAAGAATTAGAGGAGTTGAGATTGGAGGCTTATGAGAGCTCTCGACTTTACAAGGAGAAGACAAAATTTGTGCATGATAAGGGTCTCCTACGGAAGAACTTCAAGGTGGGAGACAAGGTACTGATGTTTAAGGCGAGATTCACATTTAAGCAAGGAAAGTTCAACACCCGTTAGGATGGGCCTTACACAGTCACAAAGGTGCATAATTTTAGAATGGTGGAGCTTCTTAATGAGGAAACTGGAGCAAATCTTAAAGTTAATGGCCATCAACTGAAGCTCTACCATGAGAACCAAAAGCCTCCTTAGCTCCCTGGTCTTTTCTTTTCTTCACTCATTTACATGCTTTTGCTTAATTATTGATCTTGCTATGTTTTGTGCATCGTATGTTGAATGAGTGTGGGGAGAAACCCTTTTCAGTAGGAAAGTAGTGTAGTTATTGTTTTCAATAAGACCCCCTGGAAGTTTTGATCTCTATCCTATCTTATTTTGTGCTTGATGATTTGGTGCTTGAAATGAATGATATGATTCAAATTGATTGAGAAAGTTTGTCTGTGGTATACTGCTTAATCATGGACTTGTTGAACACCTTCTGATCTCTTTTGATGCACTTTAAAGTTTTTGAAGTATCCAGCTTCATCTGTTGTTTGGTGTTGTGTTTCTCTGATGTTTAAGTGTTTTCTGTACTGTTCTATGCTCTTTGTGACACTTCATCGCGGCAAACCCTAGCCTTCGCCGCAGCGAAGTGGTTCATTTTCTCTTGTGTTGCTCTCGGTGACGTTTTACCCCGGCGAACTTTATTCTTCGTCGCGGCGAAGGTCGCCAGTCTTTGTGTGTTCCTCTCGGGATGGTTTCGCCGGGGTGAAACGTCCTTCTCCCCCCTTTGTTTTTCGTCTCGGGCATGTTCGCCACAATGAACCTATTCTTCGCCGCGGTGAACATGCCATTTCTGCACTGGACGGTTTCGTTTTTCCCTGATTTTTCGCATGATTTTACCGTTTGCCTCCCGTTCTGAGTCAACCCCCTTCTCTCTTGAGCCCTTTTCAGTCTTTTCCCTCTCCCTTCCTTAAACCCCATTTACCTATTTCATTCAATCCGCCGGTTCCTATTATTTCTCTTCAAGTCTTCCATTTAGAAACCGCTCGCCCCTCTCATTCTGAAGCCACTCGACTTCGGCCTCTCCCCTCCCAACGGCTATCCCTTCTCCCCTTCCTCAACCTTTCACTGATCACTCCCCCTCTCAATCGTCATCCCCCCCTATTCTCTTCTCTCTCCCTTATCTCTTCGGTTCTCTCTCTCTCTTTCTCTGCTTCGTCGGGCGCTGTCTCTCTTCCCCCTCTCGGTATGTTTTCTCTTTTCTTTTGTCCTTTCCTTAGTTTAGTTGTTTTTAGTTTGTTTGTTCTGGTATTGTGTTGTTGGGGTGAGTTTTTTGTGGTTGTTAGATTGTAGTTACGTAGCCTGTAGGTTATCTAATGATTCATAGTACATTGTGTTTTTCTTTAATCTCTTTACTTAATTTTGAAAACTTTTGATCCTCTGAAAACCTATGAATCATTATATAACCATTTACTACTGTCTAGGTTGTAATTTTGGTTTTTTTTTGGTTGTTTAGGTTGTGGTTGTTTGTTCTGTGTTTAGTGTTTCTGTTGTGTGTTTGCTACAGGAAAATGCCTCGCACCAAATGCCCTGAACCCTTGCCCGCGTCTGACTCTGACTCAGAGGAAACCTTGTCTTATGACGACCTCTATAAGTTAGTAGACCAGTGCCCCCTCCTTAAGGAAAGACCCTTCCCTCTTAACCCACCAGACAACCCTTTGTCCAAAGACTCCGGGAGTCCCAATTGACCGGATTGGTTCGCCCACGAGAAATGGGCAATGATGCCTTCGTTTGCCACTTTTACACCTACGCCCGCCTTAATGGCATGTTATCTATCCTTTTCTGTGACCATTGTGTGAATTACTCTCTTCACCACAGATAACATATCCCGCCACTACTGCCTTCCTTGAGGTGTTCAGGTTCGTCATTCCCACTATTCGCATTATAGAGATAATTATCCTTATGATGAAATTGTCCAGACCCTATGCAGGGATGGTGCCACTTGGCATCGTCCCCGCACTGCTGAGCTTTACTTGAAATGATCCGATTTCTGGCCTGAGGCGAGGCCGTGGCTGCACCTGGTCTGCAACAACATATTGCCCACTTCCCATCTCCAGAACCTTCCTAAATGCCAAGCCCTTATTGTTTTTCTCCTCATGACCGGAAAAACTTTCGATGTAGCTGACACTATCCAATCAGCCCTCTATGATTCTGTCAACACCAAAAACTCACCAATAGCATCATTTTTCCCCACCTTATCTCTGACATTTTTCGCCACGTGCAGGGTACTTGAATTTAATAATGACAGCTATTTCGAACCTGCACCCCTCTTCCGGTATGAGCGCCTCAAACAGCCTACCATTGCACCTTACCCTCCTATCCATCTGGTTTACGATGTTAGTGCAGGCCAGGCCATTGCTGAGCCAGCCGAGGAAGGCCAAGATGCTCCTGAACCTTCTCAGCCAGTCACCTTAGACGCACTCGCAGATGATATTGATGAGCTGTCCGAGGATGTTTACCAGTTACGCATTACCCTACTCTGGGAGATTAAGCGGCAAAGGACCGTGATGCATTGTATGACTAAGATCGTCACTACCGCCGCCGTATTGATGCTTGATCACGGACCGGTTGAACTTTGCCTTACCAGCTGAGAAGGAGGAGACACAGAGCAGTATGGGTATGGACGGAGTAGGCACATTCGGTGCAGGACCATCAGGGTCGGGGCAGATGATCCTGGGCAGCAGTTGTAGTTTTTAGTCTCTGTGTTTTCTGTTGTTTTCTGTTGTTTCGTTTGTTTGTTGTTCTGAGGCTAAATATTTCTGAACTTTTATTGTGCTCTATTAGTTTTTTGAACTTGTTTAATGGATGCTTTCTATTGGTTGTTTATGACTTTGCTTTATTTTCATCCCTTCACTTTATTCTGTAGTTGCTGTCATAATCTCACCCTTGGGACAATGTTGTGTTTTAGTGTGGGTTGTAACACCTCATGTTTAAATCAATTAACTTTCCTTGCGGAAGCATTTGGAATCACTTTTGAAGGCTACAATTGATGAAAAATCAAGTTTGAAAATTTTCATTTACGGGTTACTATTCATTGTCACCTTAAAATGTGACAAACTTCGAAAATTCATAACTAATTATAGAAAAATTGAAATTGAGTGATTCCAAGTTTTACAGAAAGCTGTTTGGATAAAATTTTGAGGAAAAATAGTTTCTGAACTGATTGCCTTGAAATTCGAGCTCAATTTCCTTTGAAAGAGTTACTGTTCATTTGGTCATTTTCGGATTTTACTGTATTTTTGCCTAACTTTGGAAGGCATAACTTTCTACTTCTGCTCGGTTATCGGAATCAGGCAAACTACCCCTCATTTTAAAGAGAAACATCAGATCTCTTTGCTTGCCAAATTTATGACCTAACTCACTCGTTTGATAGGTCAAACTGGAGCTACAAACTCACTGCTCCAGGACTTATGTTTTATCCCTTAACATCTCTTTAATTCTTTTTATTTCTTTGGCATACATAACATGGCCTTACTCTTTCCCGTTCATGCTCAAACACTTTCATTCATGCCATAAATATTATAATTAAATACATGGCATCATTGGCATCCATAACATAGTTCACAAAATAGTAGAATTATACATTTATCAACAGTCTCATCCATTAACAAGAATAATTCTGCGCTTACTTCTCCTTGCTTCTCATGCCATTATTGCCCATCATTGATTGACCTAAATGGTTGGTTAGGGAGGGGTGAGATTCGGGGGAATCTCAGTAGCAAACACTACCCATAAGCATGCAAGACATAATGCACATGCATGACATGTTATAACATTAACACATGAATGCCATGGAAAGTAAGCTAAAGCATTTCATACTTCCATAACATATTGCCAAGGCAAAAACATAACATAAACTTGCAAACATAACTTTGCAAACATTTCATCATAGCTTAGTCACATCATGGCAACACAATCACATCATGCAAGCATACATATCAAGCACACAGTATAGGTAAGTTCACTACCTTGTAACATGGCTTTCCCCTTGCTTTTCCTTTGATTCCCTTGTCTTTCCAACCATGTGGACATTCGGTCAACATCACCAAACATCCTCTTGGATGTTCCAAAGGTCCTAAACATAGTCACATTGATCATACAATCCATTAGGACCACTAGATTACATAAAGTTCAAGACTAGCTTTCTTGAACCTCAACCCTTTCTCTTTTTAGGGTTTTCTTTCTAACTTTTCTAACATAAATCTCATCATTTTCTATCCTTAAGATCCATTTCTTATCAATTAGGACCACTTTAGATGGCCTTAGATTCAAGAATACCAAATCTGGAAATTTTGCTTCGCGGGTACTGTTCACGCAGAATTTCCAGAATTTTTGCTCAACTTTGGAAATTCATAATTAATTCTAGAAAAATCCAAATTAAGTGCTTCCAAGTCTCACTGAAAGCTCCTTAAGTTCAATTTAAATGAAAAATAGTTTCATGAACCAATTCTACGCCAAACAGTACCAAAACTGTACGGAACTCGAAACTCTTCCAAAAGTTCAACACTGTTTCCAGATTTCAAACCCTAACTTTGAAAAATCACCATAAATCGTACACATATCCAAATGAAGTGTTCTACCTATGGATTTAAAGCTCACAGAGTGTCCTTTAAGCATGCAAAATTTCAGAATCAGATACGCACAGTAACTAATCCGAAATAGGCATAAAATCAGGTGCTATAACCACCACATACCGTGTTTTAGAGTTTGATCTGGCTTGGAACCACTTGGCCTTTCTTTCTCCCTCTTCTTTCTCTCTCTAGAAACCATTTTGCAAGAGCTTCCCCATGGATTCCTTATGCTTGGACGAAATGGTAGGGAGGGGAGGGGGTATTTATAGAAAAACAGACTGAATCTGGACCGTTGATCTTAAAAATACGTGGCTCGATCTGGACCGTCCATTTTCTCTTTTGATCTTACGGTGACAAGTGTCCTATGACATCATGCTTACCTCATCATGATGACATCATGCTTACATCATCAAGCCACATGTCTTTAATCCGACCGCACACGTGTCTTGCATCCGACCGTACACGTGTCTTCCATCTAGCCGTACACGTAATATTTTCTTTTTCTCATCTAACCGTACACTTGTCACTTTCATGTCCTTTCATCATTTATGGCATTAAAATAGGGAGAAAATAAATGGAAAATTCGTGCAAAAATATCTCCTTAATTATTTCTCCACTTATCAAGCCAATCTTGCACCGTAACGGATATTCTTCGGGTCCTGACTTACCCTGTACCACCGGGACAACTTCTTCTTAAAATTCTGGCCAATAAAAGGTACATATATGGCGCCATCTCAGAGGAGCATAGATGAAAATAATTAGCTCTACTGACAGGTTACTTAACCTTACTGAGTCATGCAGTAGAGATTTCACTATAACGGGTAGACAAAAGACTGTCTAAAATATTCCCATACTGCGTTCTGATTTTTATGCTATCCATAAATATCTTCTGGTGACTCAGCATGATGACTTATAGGTGTCATGATTACACTTGATGACTCAGCATGATGACTCATCGGTTTCATGATTACGCTTGATGACTCAGCACGCTGACTCAGCATCGTCATGATGGCTCTTAGATATTTTCTTTGGTTTTGTCTCCTATTTAGGGGACAAAATTATTTAATATTTGACTGGAGTATTTTATTCAATCCAGAGCTCCAAAAATTCATCTAAAAATATCATAAAATTCCTCATATTATAGAGAAAATCTGTGAATTTTCTCAGGTCATAACTCAACCTGTAGCCCCACTTAAAAATCATTCTTTAAAATGTCCTTTTTCGGCACAACTGGCTTTTAATTATTCTTAAAGCCATTTTGCTGGTCTTCTGGGGATGAGACTAATTTTATAATTTTCTACAGTCTCTTAGATCATACATCCCCATTTTACCATAATTTTTTGAGGTTTCCTTATGACTTAAACAATTAAATCTACCTCTACATCTCAAATTGAGCCATAAACTTATAAATTCCTTTTAAGTTACCTCAGGGGTATTTTCATCATCTCTCTTCACAAAAGAGCCTTAGAATATTATTTCCTATTTTCTGGGATTTTCTTAGAATTTTCTAAGTACTTTCCATTTTTACCCCTGATGGCCGTAACTTTCTGAATTTACGGTTTTACCCCTGCTTAGGCTCAACCTCATAAAACCATCTCTTTGAGGCTTCTAACTTAACCTTTGGTCTGTATCTAGCCTCTTTTCTCTTTCTGGGCCTTTGAGACTTTACTGGAGCCTCTAACTTTGATTACCCTTTAGCCCCTTAAAACATTCACTTTGCAGTTTAGTCCCTGAAACTGCTTTAACTTCCTTTCTCATCTTTAGGACCTCTACTAAAAAGGGGTCTGGTAGCCTATCTCATTCAGGTTATTTCTGATACTTCTAGGCCCAAAAATCGGGATGTTACATGGGGGAGGGACTTATTGTGGATTCTAGCAAATATTTCTCATGCATCCATGCACCTATTTGATTTTAAGGTGTTTTTGAACTTATAAATTGGTTGAATTGTGAATATCTTGAGTTTAGTTGCTGAAGGGTTGAAAATTGTTCAGGATTTTTCGTTTCTGCCACCCTTCACCGCGACGAAACCCCCCTTTCTTGCACGTTAATTAGCTCTCGGGCACACTTCGCCGCGGCCAACTTATGTTTCGCTGCAGCAAACATTTTCCTTCACCTCGGCGAAACCCCCCTTTCTTGCACGTTAATTAGCTCTCAGGCACACTTCGCCGCGGCCAACTTATGTTTCGCTGCAGCAAACATTTTCCTTCACCGCGGCGAAACCCCCCTTTCTTGCACGTTAATTAGCTCTCGGGCACACTTCGCCGTGGCCAACTTATGTTTCGTCGCGGCGAAGGCCGGCCCTTTCTCCAGATTTCGTTTCTGCCACCCTTCGCCACGGCAACCTCAACATTGCGCCGCAGCAACCCGCCTTTAAAAAAAAATTTAAATAATTAATTCTTGGCAATTTCAACTGGTCTTCAGAAATTTTTCCTGGCTTAGATTCTTTATGCTCCTGCATTTTTAAAATTGATAGAAAGTTCAAAGTCTACTTGTGGTTTTAGAAAACTTCCCATACTTTTAAATAAGGGTTGAACTTGGGCTAGCTATTCTCATGTTTTTGATAGATAGTAAATGATGATGTGCTTTGTAATTATGACTGTGTGATTCTTAACCCTTGAGATTGATTAATTGAGATTTTAGCCTTGTTGGAAGGATTTTTGAGCCTAAAGTTATTAAATTGAGTGAATCTGCTTATTTCATATTTCTCTAGAACTTGTTTTAATTCTTAATCAAAGCTTAGTGAATCAATTTTTGTAAATATGATAGAGGCATTCGATTTCAAAATCCTCATTTTCCAAACACAAACCCAATCATTTTACCGTCGTAAACCCCTTTGGAGCTTCATCTTGAGTACATGCATGCAATTATTTTGTAGTTAAAAAAAATAGAAGAAGAAGTTGCTTAAATCATAAAAAAAAAAAGAGAAAGAAAGAAAAAGAGAAAAAGCAAAGAAAAGAAAGGATAAAGATATAAAAATTATAAAATAAAAACTAAGTAGCTTCTTCCCTTGCTTTTATTTAGATTAATTCTGTCTTAATAATTTGTATGCTTGTACTCATTTCCATTTTCATTTTCATCCCATTCATTTCACTTGGCCTTCATTCAAATTCTAACCCTTAAAAGTCCTCTTGATTTGCAAAGTTGTTTCCTGTGGTGGAGAGGTAGAATTATTACAAGCCTATGGTAGAAATTGGATTGAGTAGACTTGGAGTGAAATAACCCTAAAACAAGTGAGTTAAGAGTGAAACACTTATCCGTGAGGTAGATCTTTCTTGATCAATCTTTTGAGTTAATTGTCCATTGTGCTCATTTTCTTAGCATATCCTTGTTTACTGATGTCAACCCTGTGAGAGTTTCTTACTAATCTTCTGCTTTCATCTTTAAGCATGGTAGTGTTTCTTTTTGTGCTAGTATCTCTTTAAATTATTCTTGAGCTTTGTCCAGGAGTACAAAGGTCTAAGTGTGGGGGAATTTGATTGAGCTCAAGATATTATTATCTTTTCATTACATTATCCATGATTTTGTGGTATTTTTTGTTCCTTTTTAATGATAAATATGCTTAATTTAGATTAAGAGTCCTTACTTCAAGTTAGTGTCTTTTTGAGGATAAAATTGTCATAATTGGTTATTAATTGGATTCAATTGATTTCTAGGACAATTGATACTTCAATTTGTTGCTTTTTATTGTAGGACACTAGAGATTGGGGCCAGAATTGAAGAACTCAAGGCACAAGAAGCAAGAAAGGATCCTCTGCCTCAGTTCGCCGCGGCACACTTCTGCCTTCGCCGTGGCGAACATCGTCTGTTGAAGCAAGGCTCTCTCCTATGGTTCGCCGCGGCGAACCCCTCGTATCAGCAAATTTTAGACCCGACCATTTCGGGAAATTTTGACCTACCTATCCCTAGGAACCGACCCATGCACGCAATTTTCGGGTTAGAAACCCTATTTTGGGTATGGTGAGGTAAGACTCTTATTATTCAGCCACCACCTACGTTTCTATCATCATCTTCTCTCATCTCTCCCACAGAAACCCTAATCCTCTATCTCCATCTTCTTCACCTTCCATTTTCCTGCACTCCTTCTTCATCCACTTTCATTTCCTTCATCTGCTACTGTGATGGCTGAAGATCTCCCTCTAGTTAGAGCTGATTCCAAGGCTATGATGAGCTAAGCTTTTTAACTCTTGAAGATGGTGGAGTAGCATGAGTTCCCAAGCTTCAAAAGGGAGTTTTAGTTTTAATCTTTAGTTTTTAGCTAGGCATTTATGATTTTCTAGGTTTAGGAGTTGTAAAGTCTTAGTTAGATGCTTGATTAATTCTGTAATCAGTGGTTACTGATTAGCATTTGTATTTTGGATTGATAGATGTTGAACTATGAGCTTAAATATATGTAGTTGCATATATGCTTATTGTATCTCTCATGATTCTCTCATATCTTGCATGGTTGTGTTTGGGTACTGAGTTGATTGTGTGTTACATTAAGCCAATTGCATGATCATTCCAAATTTACACATTAGGGGAGCTAAACAAAGTTTACATTAATGAGTTCATTAATGTAAGCTTTGGACTCATTGAGTTAATGAGGTTCTTTTTAAGAAAACCTAATGGATTTTTGACACTCCCAGTATTTTAAGTGAACCATGATTGCCAACAAAACCATTTTCAAGAGATTTCCTATCAATCACTTCCATTACATCACTATTATCTTAAAAACTCCAAAAACATAGTATCTTAGATTTGTTTTCATTGTATTTAGTTTTGGCACATTTCATTAAATGTTAAAAACCCAAAAACCCCTTTTCATTACTTTGCATAGCATTTAGTCTAACTTAGGTAATTAATTAAGGCTCCCAAAAGAGAAACGACCCGAGTTTGCATTATACTGCATAGCTTGGATTAAATTTTGAGTGAGAACCCCAAAGCGAACGATGTAGATAGGCTCTCTTCATAATACATTACATGTAACTTGCTTATTCTCTTGTTAGTTAGTGACATATTAGCATGCCTAAAGCTACCTTCTTGATGCACTGCCATGGAGACATATTCTACTCATCATAAATAGCAATTACAGCAGCTAAAACATGTCACAACAATATTTAAACATCATGTACATAGCAATACACAAGCATATAACATCAAGTAATGATAATAGGTAAGTTTACTACCTTATACTTCAAGCTTTCCTCTTGCTTTTCCTTTGACTCCCTTGAATTCCTAACCATGTTAGCTTTCAGTCAACATCCTCAAACATCCTCTTGGATGTTCCAAGGTCCTAAACATGGTGATAATGATCATACAATCCATTAGGACTAGGAGATTACATAAAGTTCAAGGCTAGCTCTGTTGAACTTGACCTTTTCTCTAAATTTTAGAATTAGTGTTCTAGCTTTGTAACAATTATTTTCTTAGGCCAATCCTACACAATTTTTTCCAAGGAATCCAATATGATCTTTGATTCATGAAAAGAAAACTCCTTCCCTTCTAAACTATTTTGGCCGAGAGGTACCCTTAGAATTCCTAAAATTCCACTTTTGATTCTAATGCTTCCAACTTCGCTTTCTCAACTTGATTCCACATAGTTTTCCATTCTAAATCCATTAGAAGCCTTAGAATCATCAAAAACTCATCCTAAGGTGCAGATTCTAAAGTGGCCGAACAACACACAATAACCATATCAAGCAATCTTTCAAATTTCAACATAATACCACTTGAAACAACCTTGAACAAATATGTTTCAACTAAGTTTAACACATGGTATGAAAAAGTAGACCGGATCAGCCTGTTCAGACCAAAAACCAGTGAACTAGTCACTTGTCTGGTCTGGTTAGTTAAAAAAACTAGGATAATAAAGAACCGGTGTGACTTAGTCTAACACAAAGTAAACAAGGATTAACCCGGGTAACTCGCCGGTCTAGGTGGGTTAGCCAGTTTTTTTTCCCAAAGCTTCCCATGCTTTCAAAAAGTTAAAAAAAAAAGATACACTAGACTGTCACCGGATTCTGCTCTAAAAGTTAAACTCCATTGCTGTTGTGATCATTTCCTCACCGTCATTCTTCTGAGTGGCAAGATCTCCCTGTAACTCATTAGACCGTTGATATCCATGCTTTATAAAGAACTTACCAGATCTATGTGGAAAAGCTATTCTCAGCAGCAAGATCTCCCTATAACTCATTAGACAGTTGCCATCCATGCTTTACAAAGAACTTACTAGATCTGTGTGGAAAAGCCATGGATGTTGGTGAAGAAAAAGAGACCAAAGTGTAAAAGAAAGCTACCCTACTCCAAACATGTGCTCTGAATAGTGATGCATAGGAACTGGGAATGCAAATGAAAAGACTATACTAACTATTGAGACTCATGATGCATGAGGAGTGGAGAGAGGCAAGTAATCACGTGAAAGAGGCTGAATAACTAAGAAAAAAGTCAAAAAGCAAGAGAAAAGTACAGGTAATGGGTAGGAGAAAGAAAAAAATAATAGAGAAGAAATTTCATATATATATAACTGTTTTGTAATTTATATATTTATTTAAAGATTGAATACTATGTTTCCATAATTAAAATATAAGTATTTTTTATGTATTTTAATTAAATTATAATATATTAATTATTACTGGTCTAACCCCGAGTTGACCCTAGTGTGACCCACTAACCTTTGAATAATTGCCTCCACCGATTCAGTTATCGGTTCGGTTTTTAGTACCTTGGTTTAACATCAAAATCATCCTCCCATATTTCTTATAGATTTCTACCAGCACCTCCCCTTAGAGAAATCCACATTTTTCAGCCATCAAACTCAAGAATATAAAATACAAGGTAGAACATAAAACTAACCTTGTATCCAAGATTGGTTGATTAAAGGTGGTGTCTTCCCCTTGATTATGCTTCAAGAAATAAAATGGCAAGAGTTTCCCCTCTTGTTCTCATCTTGGCCAAAAATGTAAGGGAGGAAGGGTCTATTTATAGCCAAAACTTGGCCTTAAATGGACTAAAATGCCCTTGGGAGCTAATAGAAAGTGTAAGGGCAAACTTGGAACTTCAAGTGCACTTTTGCATCAATATTACATCATCTCTTATCTCATCCTATTAGAAGAGCTAGGTGTCACAATTCTAATGGAGAGGAAAGAAGAATGAATTTTGACTATTGGATCAAAACTTAATCTTCAAGTTTTCTTCCAATTTATTTGGCTCATATTTATTCGACTTTCTCGATGGCTTCTAGAGCTTAGAAAATTTTTCTATCTGTTTTATAAATTTCCTTTAATTCTAGAGAATATCTATGAATTTCCTTAGGCCACAACACTTTTTTTAAGCCTTGCGTAAAAATCATTTACTAAAATGCCCTTAACCGGCATAATGGCTTTATATTTCATTAAAGCCATTCCACTGGCCTTCTGGGAGCAGGACTAATTTTATAAATTAGTACAACCTTTTAACTATTAAATCTCATTTTTGCTTACATTTTTGAGGTCTCTTGCTATTTCAAATAATTACCTCAAACGATGTACTTTTTACTGTCTATAATCTTATAAATTCCACTTAAGTTGCCTCAGGGGTATTTTCATCATTTCTCTTTACAAAAGAGTCTTAGGATATTATTTCCTATTTTTAGGGATTGTCCTAGAATTTTCTGTATACTTTTTATTTTTACCCCTATTAGCCTTAACTTTCTGAATTTATAGTCGCTGCTTGGACTTAACCTCATAAAACCATCTCTTTAAGGCTTCTAATTTAACCTTAGGCCTGTATCTAGCCTCTTTTCTCTTTCTGAGTCCTTGAGACTCTCCTGGAATCTCAACATTATTTACACATTTCCTCCTAGTAAATTTCTTACTTAGTAGTTTAGTCCCTGAAACTGCTTTGACTTTCTTTTTCAGTTTTGGGACTTTTGCTAAAAAAGGTATGGTAGCCTATCCAATTCAAGCTAATACTGGTACTTCTAGGCCTAAAAGTCTGGATGTTACAAAGAGTGTGCAACCATAACACCCAGATCTATGTGGAACTCAAGAGACGAAATCCCTACTGATGAATGCAACTGCCTATGGAATTAAGTAATTTTAGAGGAGAGGCTCCGTTTAATAGGGATATAATATTGAGGAGTGTACCTTGACAAAGATTGAAAATAAGGAAGGTCTTGGCCACAAAGTACCTCTCCAAGATTGGATGTGCTCCTCCACCATGAAATTAATGTTGCTCTTACGAGAGCAAGTTAATCTTGGCAAGAATTATAGATGAATTTCCTGAATGGAGTTGACAATGATATATCCTCCATCGGTAGTACAAGAATGGGGGACAGACGGTTGCTCTGGTATGAGCAATGCATCCTCCCCCAAGGACAAATCCTCTAACGAAGATAGTGAGAAGCAGTCGAGATCACGTGCGGAGTAGATCTTACCCTTAGGAGAGCTAAACTAGTCAAGAGTAATGGGAAAGTATTATAAGGCAAATACTCCTCGAACTTAACAAGATACTATAGTATGGTGATGGGTAATGAGAATATGATGATATAAGTCCTGTCATAATACTATTCTGAGTTGATAAGGGGCAACAAGAATTGTAAAGTCCTAAGGCAAGGCAGATTGGCACTGACACGATGATAAGCTAATAGACTTTAGAAGTGAGCCAGTGCCTAAAGATTCAAAAGGCACCATGAAGGGAAAGTGACCTAAAGTAGCTAAACTTAAGGGTTAGGAAAATACGGAAAGGCAAAGAATTCTAAAGTTAATAAGAAGTATTAAGCAAGGTGGATCATGTTTCAGGGAAAATAATGATGATTTGACAAAGATTATTAATGGCACAAAGTAAGCAAAAAGGTTATGTGGGCATATGAAGGAAGCCATTCAAGTTTGTGGTTAGGAGATACTAACTACAGGAACAGGTTAAACCCTTAAGATAAAGAGGTTAACACTGAAAGAACCTTCCAAATTTTGTTAAAAGTTAGGTTGATAGTATATGAATTGACCCTACCCCCTAATCTTAATTAGATATATGACGTCTTCCATATTTGTTAGTAAAAGAAGCATCAACTAGATCCTATGGTATCACACTACGGGGAGACTTGACGTTTGAAACACGACTACTAGGAAGTATAGATCAGAAAGTTAAGCAGTTACGAAGTAAGTTAATCTCATTGATTAGAGAGATCTAGGAGCATCTAATACAAAAAGAAGAATTTGGGAAAAGGAAGACAAGAGGAAGAGTAGTTGCCCAGAGCTCTTCACCTAAGGTGTGTTTTAAATTTTGAGCATGAAATTTAATTTTAGGGGGGGGAGAAATGTCATATCCCTCCAACTTTGACCTTGAGAATGTGAGTAATAAATTAGATAAAGGGTCAAGTGGTAAAGTAGACTCAAAGGTTGAACAACGTTTGAGTTAAGCTTTGATTCTTGTATGGATTGATATTTTTGAAATTATCGGTCTAAGAAGGGCAAAATGGGAAATTTAAAAAAAAATTCCAGAAAAATAGAAAACTAGTAAATTAAAGGTTTTAGAACCTCATGTGAGGCCTTGGAGGTAGAAACAAGATGGAAATAATTTATCACAAAATTTTCTGTAAATAGAGGTTTTTTAGAAAAATAGTGAAAAATTAGCCTGAAACAATTATTTTAAATATGTAGAAACTTCAATAATTTTGGTAAAAATATGAAAAAGTTATTTAAGATATATTTGAGTTTATAAAATTGTTTCCAAGCATTGGAGGTGAAAGGATTAATTTTAGAATATTTATTACTGAAATCTTATTAGTAAAGCCTTATTTCAGAGCAAATTCAAAATAAATAGTTAGAAGTGGAGATAAATTACCAAATTTTCCAAAATGCTTTCCTATATTAAAAAGGAGTGTTTGATAGAGAAATAAATTTTTGGAGGTCCAAAATTATTTTTGAAAATAGTAACCAACATAGTAAGTTTTAGTCAAAAATTGATATTTATGAGTGGGTCCCACTTTCTCTTTATTCAGATTTGGGCTTCATATTGGGCCAAGAGGGCCCAAAAAGTTCATACAAATAGTGGGCTAACCATAGAAGGGGTTTAAGCCCAATTTAAACCTAAAATCTATGGAGAAATAAAGAAGGACGACACATGGCAAGATTTGGAAATTTGTGGCACTTGATGAAGGCCACATGACCTCTTATGTGGTAGAATATCACACTACAAGTGAGGAGAGAGAGGTCAAAAATTTTCTTTATAAATACCCCCTAGAACACCAAAAATTCAGTGGAAATTGGAAAGTATAGCGGGGATGCTGTCAAACCAAAATTTAAGCTCAAAAAAGGACCTTTGACTATGCAATTAGGGGAGGAAATATCAAGCTTTGATCAAGGATTAATTAAGGTAAGTTTGAACTTGATTTTGGTTGAGTTTATTAAAGCTTGTTTCGATTAGAAATTCAAGTTGCAACTTGAGGTCATTGTGCTGTCTAATTTTGGTAGATTGAATATGGTTAAGAAAAGGATAGAAGCCTTGAAAATGAGTTGAAATTATCCTGTTTAATTGATGTTTGGATTGAATTTTGAAAGAAATCAAAGTTAGGGTTTAGATAGCCCTATTTAGCCACTATGGAATCTTGAAGCTAGAGATTGTTTCAATGTGATTTGAGGATTCTAATGAGTTTAAAAGGTGTTTTTGTGTAGGGAAACACCGAGAGAAAGTGTTTAAAATCATTTGAATTAAAAATGAAAATTTTGGAAACTATACTACTCTGTTCGGCCAAAGTGAATTAAAGGGGAAGGAATGTGATTTTGAAAAATCTGATTTGATATTTGGATTCTACATGAAAATTTGTATAGGAATGACCTAAGAGATAGATGAAAACAAAGAGGAAATAATTATGTCAAAAATCAAGGAAAAAGGGGTTTGATTGAATTCAAGGTAGAACATTAATATTTATGCTTGGATTATTTGTAATTTGGGATGTTTTTATGCATAAATTGATAGTTTTGGGCAAGAGAACAAGGAGGAACCCAAAGGAGTCAAGGAGGCTGAAATTGTGAATTAAAAGAGGTAGCATGGAATTTACAATTTTAATATTGACTTGCTTGATTATTACACGATATTATCTTTGAAATATATGCCATATGTTATCTGAAATTGTTTGTTGATAATATGTTTGGGTTGCTTGCATAGTATACCTTGGCATAATACATTACTTTATCAATTTGTAATGATTTGGTATGGTGTTTATATGGCAAAGAGGTAGAAAAATATTTTATAAATTGATTGTAATATGTCTTGCATGTTTAACATTATTATTGTAATTTCTTTACTACTGAGATTTTCATGAAATCTCACTCTTCTCAATGTATAAACAATCAATAGGAATCTCAAGTGGTGTTACCAAAGGCCAGGAGAAAGGGAAGGAAATCATATTGGAAGATGGTTGAACCTAATGCCATTGAAATTATATTTTGTAATTATTACAAATTGTTATGTATTATTGGGAATTATGTTGGGATATTGTATTAATGATCAAAGATATTTTACATTTGAGCATTTGATTAAGGAATCATGTCTAAGCATATGTTATGTAATTGGAACGGTCACATGGAAGGAAAAGAAGAGAAAAAGCAAAATGGCACACAAGAAGGATAAAAGTTGACTTTTCAAAGGGTAAAGTTTGACAAACAAAATTTTGTGCAATTGGTTGAGTCTTGAGTTGAAATTTAACAGACTTATAGATCTCATTTTTAGTTTTAAAGAAAGTAGTACTTCATTAAATTTGGAATTTTATACAGAAAGTTATGCCCTTCCAAAATTGGGCATAGAGTCTAGAAAATTTAAAATTTACCAAATGAACAGTACCACTTTGAACAAAATCTAGGATCAATGGATGAGTTTTGGATGTCAATGAGTATTTTTCCTTAAAGAGTATGTCAAGAGCTTTCTATAGAAGTTGGAACCATCTCATTTAGATTTTTCTATAATTAATTATGAATTTTCAAAATTTAGCCTTAATCAGGGTTACAATGAATAGTAACCCAAATTTAAGAAATTTTAAACTTCAAATTTTTCTAACTCAAGGCCATAAGAAATGATCCAAAATAGTTCCAATTGAGATAAAATGAAGTTTAAAAGTAAGGTGTGACAATACATATGATTCTTATTTATTGTTTGTTTGACATCTTATTCTATTATTTTCATCTCTGACTTTCAAATTTACTTATAGAAATATAGCATTATCTCCCTTATTTAACCAAAAATTGCATTGTTTTTAGTTATAAATTCAAACATAATTTCACACCCATTCTTCCCTTATAAGGATACAACCCACCTTAAGACAAATAAAAGAAAAAAAACACAATGATATGACACAAAAACCAAAGAAGTTAGTAGGGAAGGATATGTTGAAAACTATATAATACCACCATAATCTATATGCAATGCATCAAACAAACGACAGAGTCACAAGATCATTGGCTCTGACACCAAAATGAAACAATCTTTCTAAATAAGCTGATATACTTAATCTTTTCTAAGTAACTTCAAGAAATAATTTTTCCTTTTATAATCAAACTATGCTAACTACAAACTCCAATCTATGACAATTATATAGACTAACTTATTATAAAATAATGTTATCCGTGATAGAAAAGAACAGTACCCAGTTATGCACCCTATCACAGATAAAAGAACTTTTCTTAACTCATTTAAATGCAAACCATGTAAGAAAGAATCAATCTCATCCAATAGGGTTATAAGACAACATATTATATAGCCTATAAATCAAAATAGTAAGAATTAAGTCTTAATTCATATTTTATAATAAATTCATAATAAATAGATCACATGCGGTCTTAGGCCTCTAGCCAACTACTAGCATGCATACCACAACAGAACAAATGAAAAGGCACAAAAACATGATAATTCATGAATCAATTAAACACAGATTGTCTTAGGGTGGCAATATACAGGAAACAACATAACTTATAGATCGAGGAGGCGCTACAATTTACTATTATAGCTTTACTCCTCCTGAGCCTTCCCTAACATCCCTTTCCTAAAGCTTTCACCTAAGAAAAAGTTAAATAACATGGGGTGAAACAACGTCTTAGTAACTATATCCCTACCTATTACACATACTAGCATGTGCTAGCGAGATATCAGGTGGGAACACAGAGGTAATAATAGTCAATAAATATTTATTTAACAGTTAGACTCACAATAACCATATAAGTCAAATATATCATAAGAGATAACATACTTTTTATTTATTAAAAAGATATAAATATTGATGAAGATTCCATATCATATACAATCTATAACCCAAATCTACCCTTATATCCTTCTTATTTTCGCCAACTGGACCTATGAGCTAAGTTCTTTCCATTTGACTGGCTATTCTCACAAGCTCACTGATATGGACCGACCAAAGACTACAAAGCACTTGGTGGACCATAAGTCCCCTCTTGAAGAACTAGTAGGGTATCACAGTCTCCTGAAGAACTAGTGAGACAATAATAGTGGCCAACTATAAAGCTCCGTATAGAGGCCAATACCACGTGGCATGTATATATTTGCATACTCCAAGCATCTCCTCCCCCCTACCCAAACTAGATACACAAGGTTCATAATAACACATTTATATGTATAGTCAACTGAATTTCAGAATAATACCTCATAGTCGTAATCTTAATTTCTAACAACACAAATAATTTCAACCCTTTTCAAAATAGCATCCCACAAGATAGTTCATAAAAAACATAATATGGGTATACAAAAATTGGTTATAAAACCACTCACCAACCTCATACGAGAGCATGCAATAAATAGAAATTTAGTTACTTGATCTCTTAGCTAACAATCAAATATAATCAAGGCTTGAACTAAAAAATGTTACAATAGGGTTTATATCTACGAAAGAAATTAAAACGTTATCGCTATAGTATTAGAGTAAATTACTCATAAAATTTTAGCCTCTAGCTCTCCCTCTACGACCTTCAACTGTTACTCAGAATTTTAGCTTAAAAAGCTTTTTCCAAGGTTTAGAGTAAGTACATATATATACGAGATTTTAGATTCAATTTCTAGGTCCCTTTAACTTAGATTATCTTTTAATTGTTAGATATTATCATTAAAATCACCCAATTCACAAACTAGGTGGAAAACTCCCAATGTATAGCCTATATTCTATCCTCAAAGAAATTAAACAAACAGATCTAATATGAGTTATGTTATTCTCACTATAGGAGTCTAATTATTAATTTGACCATTGAATTTAATTTTCTATCTATCATGATTTTATTCTGTAAATTGTGACTTGATCTAACAGTGAACAAAGTTAAAAACAACAATTTACTATATATGATTCTGCTTATAAAATTTTAAAAAAAAATTGAGTTCAAAGCGTATCTAATAACTCGTACCTCAGAGGTTAGATTGATGATCCAACCGTTGAAATTGACAAGTTGGATATTGCAAATAGGCTACCAAAATTTCAGCCCAATCCAATAGTTTATACACTCAAAACTAGCATTTTCTTAGACTATCTTAGATGTATGCAAAAATTGTTTGGCTTATTCTTAACTCTAGCAGCCACCTCCTATATATAGGCTCCTAGAGCTCCCTCATTTTAGTATTTAGTCAATGTGGAACTTTTATATCATCTTATGGTATTTATTTCTTTAATATTACAAACACATATTAGCATACACAGAGTCATAATTAATTAAACTTGCTTATATTTTAACATTCATTTACTTTTTTTGCTAAAAGATATTTTTTATAAATTTAACTAGATTTTACGTATAAAAATTTAGGATGGATCGATAAAATAGTAGAGACAAAGATAAAACAACTTTTTAAGTGAAACCCAGGTAGAAACTGGACTATAATTTTGAAAAGTTTTAGTCAAGGGAGGATAGTATTGGAAACTATGCTTAAATTTTTTAAAAATTCTCAAAAATTCATGAAAAATAGAATAAAGTGTCTAGAAGAATATTTGAGACCCAAAAAGTGAAAATAGGATAGAAATAATTTATTAAAGAATTTTCTGTAATTATCAATATTTTTGGCTAATTAGGAAAAATTAGCCAAAGTGAATTATTTTAAATGTGCAGAGGCCTCAACTATTCAGATAAAAATGAGAAAAAATTAGTTGAGAGTTGATTGTATAAAAATGAGAAAAAAAATAAATTGAGACTTTATAACAGATTGTAAAATTATTCCTGATTTCTGAAAGTGCAAAGGTTAGCATTAAAAATCAGGGAAAAAGGGGATTATAAGAGTTTATTATTGAGTAATGGTGTTTATGTTTGGATTATTGGTAATATAGAATGTGTATATGCTTAGATCGATAGGCATTATGCAAGAAAACAAAGAGGAGCACCAAATCCTTAAAGAGGCCAAATTGTATACTTGAACAAGAGGTAGCATTGAACTTATAATTTGATTTTCTTTTGTGCTTGTCTAAATATGTATATGTCATTTGATTTATATTGCCATGATATGATTGAGCAAATTATGTGATTATATCTAAAATTTTATGTCAAATATGCCTTGGTAATATGTAATGTGGCTGGTTCAATGGTTTGATTCGTTGCCCTCTTTCCATGGCAATAAAATACACATGAAACGTTGCATGATAATTCTAGTTTCATGATAACATGTCACATTTTACATAGCATGATTAGCATGATAATTATGATTCATTGCTACTGAGATTTCCTATGAAATCTCATTCTTTTATGTTCAAATATCTACCAACTAGGGGTTGGACCAAGCAAGGAGAAAGGAAATGAGATTATCTTGGGAGAGAATTAAGTTAATGCCTCTTGGAACAATGTTTTGTGATTATGCATGAATTGTCGTGATGAATTATGTTGGATTATTGTAATAATGACAAAATTGACATCTATGTGAATATTTGATTAAGGAATCATATTTAAGCATGTGTCATATGATGGAAATCATTTTATAGGGTTTAAAGAGGAGAAAAATCAAGAAAATGCATGAAAAAGGGATAAAAGAACCCTAATTAAACCTCACTTTTGCACCAATAAAATTTTAGTCAAATGAATGAGATTCTAGCTAAAACTTAGAAGCCCTATAGACTATATTTTTAGCTTTAAACCAAGTGGTATTTCACTAAATTTGGAGTTTTGTCAAAAAGTTATGCCTATCCAAAGTTAGGCATAAATTCTGAAAAATTGAAAAATTACCATATGAACAGTACCACTTTGCATTAATTCTGGGACTGATTGATAAAGAATGGATACCGGTGAGTATTTTTCCTCTAAAGATCATATTAGGAAATTTAAATAAAGCTTAGAACCATATCATTTTAATTTTTCTAGAATGAGTTATGATTTTTCAAAATTTGGCCTTGATTAGGGTTACATGAATAGTAACTCAAATTTAATGAAATTTAAAGTTCAAAATTTTCCAACCTAAAGCCATAAGAAATGGTTCTAAATGGTTCTAATTGGGATAAAATGTGGTTTCAAAGTAAGGTGTGATATTTTTGGTATCAGAGCAAAGGTTTTAGACTGCTATTTGCTGTATGCTTAAAGCTTGAATTGTGTGATATATATTGGAATGTGTATTGTGAATTGATTTAAGTGCAAGAATAGAAATGACTTGCTGTAAGGACAACAAGTCAAGGGCTACTATAAATCAGAGAATGCCAGGAGAGGACTTTCCAAATTGGTGGTTCATGAGGTGGCTTGTTCCAGAGGAGGATCCTACAACTCCTCTTAGAAACCCTGGCAGACTTGAGAATGAAGCAAAATCTAGTATAGCCTCTAATAAGATTAAGGAAGGAGAGCTACTGGATGATGCCCAAAGTACAGTTGGACCTAGACCCAACCCTGATAAGGCAGGTCCTATGGGGTCAAGGCTAGACCCAGAGATAAAGCAGGCCCCAGCAATATTAATGTAAAGAACTTACCAATCAAAAAGAGCCACTGTTAGTTAAGAAAGAGTTTAAGAGCTATGATGACATCTTCAAAGAGTTGATAGAATTAGGGAGACACAGAGACAAGTCACAGAACTAGTATGTTTTGATCTATCTGGACTACTTCTATTATGTTAGACTATTACATAATGAGGTATTTGAGGGGGAGCCCTAGAACATAGATGAGACCTTATAGGGACAGGCTTTGATAGATTCATTCCCCAAAACTCACATTTGGTAGATTAAGGTCCAGAGGATATGTAACAGTCTAGATCCTTGTACTTTTGACTAGCTGCTACCTAGAGATTTTTGTTGTCTCCACATTTTCTTTTTCTTTTGTACCCTGACTTGGATGATTGTATACTATGTGGTTAGGACTAGTTGACAATAGCTATTGTGCTGACTATGCTAAACTATTGCAAATAGCAAGTTAATATATAAAGTACATTTTGTGTATCAATAATAATCCTGCTCCTTTTGTAGTTAAAAAGATAAAGAAAAATGGTAAGAACGAAATATGGTGCTTGTCACAGCTAGTAATATGGCAATTAGGAATAAGGGTATTTCTAAACATTTAAGGGCTAAAAAGGATCGGGAGAAATAGAAGCATTATAGTGGAAATAAGTAGTATGATTTTCCAAGTCAATTATAAAATGTTTGACTAATTAAGGAAAATTGATCAAGAATGATTATGGAAAAAAATTTTCAAGTCTCAAAAACTTAAGAAAAAATAAGGACAATGTTTCTTGAGAATTATATGAGGTTATATAATTGGTTTTATGACCAAATTGCCCTTAGAGAAGTTACAAAGGAATTTAAGGGTGATTTGGCCTAATTTGAGGCCTTTTTGTTGGAAAATTCCAAATAAATATTTAGAAGGAGAATAAAATTCTAAGAAAATTCCTATGATGTCTCAAAGAATTGTAAGAAATTATAGGATTAAAAGGAGAGTCTTAGATATCCAAGATTTTTTCTAATTATTTAGAGAATTGAAAAAATTAATAATGAGAAGGAAAATAGTTTTCCTTTTTATTTAATTAATGGAAAATTCAGCTTGAGCTAAAGAGGGCATTTTGAAAAGAGAAAATGAGAAGAATAAATTATGGATCTAACAAAAAAAAATTGCAGAGGCCAAAGTACTGTAATTATACAAAAGAAATTAAACTTGGAGTAAAAGTGCACCGATAAAGTAAAGACTAAAGTTTTACACTTTACTAGGCTCACAAGTTACCACTTGTCAAGGCCTTACTAGAAACTAATTAAAACTTTCCAAGTGTCACGCCTTGATTAGAGAGGACCTTGACTTTTGAGATTAATTTCATTTGGCATTAAGTTAATTGAGAGAAAAGTTTCAAGACTAGATAGGGAGGTGATACATGGCATAGCAATTAATTGCGATATCTGGGTGGTTGAAATATTTGTTTGAGCTTTTAATGAGCTCTTCCTCCCTTAAATTCAGATGTGAGGTTCGGCCAAGAAGGAAAATGAGAGAGCAAGAGTGATCTTTGAGTGAGTTCAAGGAGATAGCAAGCAATTTGGATCAAGAAAGCTTGGAGTTAAGGTTAGTATACACTACTAGAAAAAAAGACTTTTAACGTCGCAAACTAACGGCAGTTCAGCAGAAAAACGACGTGGAAAAAAACGCGGTGGCATTTTTGTAAATAATTTGAAGAGGGAATAACTTTCCACTGCGATTTTCTTAAAAACCGCCGTGGAAAGTGTGTCTATTAGTCTTTCTCCGCTTCGACTTCGGTCACTTTCTTTCTCATTTCTTCAGTGTGCCGTGGTCCCCCTCTGCCCCACCACCGTAAAACTGCCATTACCGGCCATTCCCGCCACTATCCCACCATTTAAACTCCTCCATTGAGCTCTTGGAGCCTTGCCGCCGTGCGCCACAGTCCGCCGTGGTCGACCGCCTCCCATTTCCGTCCATTATTGCTTAGAGCCTTGCCGCCGTGCGCCGCAGTCCGCCGTGGTCGACCACCTCCCATTTCCGTCCGTTCTTGCTCAGCCGTGGTCCACCACCGAAAACCGGTCCTACCCCCCACTATCTAACCGAAAACCGTCCACTGCCGCCATCAGCCGTGGTCCGCTGCCGTCAGCCGTGGTCCGCCGCCGTCCGCCGCCGCCTCACTTCGCGTTTGAAGCTTCTCTGCTCTGTGAGTATCCTCTTCTTTCATTCTTTTCAATTTTTCTTGGTTTGTTGAATGTTTTAGCCATGAAAATCTGTTATATATGAAATGGGGTTGTTAGTTTTACATTGTGGTTGGCTTGTATTGTTCATTTTGCATTTTTTATGTGGTTGAACCGTTGATTGGTGTTAATTGGTAGGCATTAGATGTGAGAAAACCTTAATTCCTTTTTATATACTGTATTAGAAATATGTTTAAATGTTTGGAGTTGATTAGTTGTGAAGTTTTTAAATTTTTTTATAATTTTTTGATATTTATTTCAAATTTTTGATAATTTTTTTGTAATAAATATAAGAATTTAGTGATAAATAATCTGTTAGTTATTTTGTGTTTTTTTCCTTCGTTATGAATTTTGATTGATAGTAAAGTATTGTTTAAATAATCTGTAGAACAATGGATCATAGTTGGATGAAAGCTAAGAGAATTAGCAAGGAATATGAGGATGGGGTTGAAAAGTTTCTTGAGTTTGCTAAGAGAAATGCCCCTAGTAAAGGAGATGGATTGTACTATTGTCCTTGTGTCAAATGTTTAAACAATAGTCGACGGAGTATTTCTGAGATAAAAGAGCATCTTATCTGTGATGGGATAAATTTGAGGTATACAAATTGGATATGGCATGGAGAAATTAGAAAGACTACACTGTCTGCAAATGAGAAGGTTGTGAATGAAGACTTTGGTGATAGAATTTCGGATATGTTTCGTGATATAAGGTCTGAATCCTCTACACAGTTTTCTTCCACCTTTAAAACTTTGTGTAGTGATGCAGAGACACCTTTATACCCGGGGTGCAAAGATGATTACACAAGATTGACAACCGTATTGAAACTGATGAATTTGAAGGCAAGAAATGGTTGGACCGATGCTAGTTTTACGGAATTGCTTGAATTGCTGAGTGATATTCTTCCCAAAGGGAATTCACTTCCGAAACGAATGTATGAGGCAAAAAAGATTTTGTGTCCGATGGGTTTGGAATATGAGAAGATACATGCGTGTCCTAATGACTGCATATTATTCAGAAATGATTATGAAGGGTTGAATAAGTGCCCTAAATGTGGGACTTCAAGATACAAAATGAAGAAAGATGATGGTGATTCTAATGAGATGACCAAAGGTTCTCCTTCAAAGGTTCTGTGGTATCTTCCAATAATACCACGATTTAAGCGTCTATTTGCTAATGCCACAAATGCAAAGAACTTGAGATGGCATTTCGATGAGAAAATATGTGATGGAAAGCTTCGTCACCCAGCAGATTCTCCTCAATGGAAAACAATAGACCAAAAATTTCCTCAATTTGGTGGCGAGCCAAGAAACCTTCGGTTAGGGCTTTGTACGGATGGAATTAACCCGTATGGTAATCTTAGTAGCACACACAGTGCTTGGCCAGTGCTCCTCGTAATTTACAATTTGCCTCCTTGGTTATGTATGAAAAGAAAGTATATCATGCTATCTTTGATGATCTCGGGGCCAAAACAACCGGGAAACGATATCGATGTGTATTTGGCACCTTTGATTGATGATCTGAAGAAATTATGGGAGGAAGGTGTTGATGTATTTGATGCATATAAACAAGAGACCTTCAATTTACGTGCCATGATCTTCACCACGATAAATGACTTTCCAGCATATGGAAATTTGTCAGGATACAGTGTTAAGGGGCATAAAGCATGCCTGATATGCGAAGAAGGCACCCACTATATGCAACTTAAACATGGCAAGAAGACAGTATACCTTGGTCACAGAAGGTTTCTTAGTCGGTATCACCCTTACCGTAGATTGAAAAAGGCATTTAATGGCTCACAAGAATATGAAATGGCTCCAAGACCATTAACTGGAGAAGAAGTTTATCAGCGGGTAGAGGGAATTAATGTGGTCTTCGGTAAGAAGAAGAAGAAGAAGACTGCCGGTGAGAGAAATATATGGAAAAAAAGATCTGTCTTTTTTGATCTTCCATATTGGCAAAGTCTTGATGTGAGGCATAGTCTTGATGTGATGCATGTAGAGAAGAATGTATGTGAGAGCCTTGTTGGTACACTTTTGCATATAAGTGGAAAGACTAAAGATGGAATCAATACAAGACGAGACTTAGTCGAAATTGGAATAAGAAATGTCCTTCACCCACAAGAAAGAGATGGTAAGAGGGCTTATTTACATCCAGCTGCGCACACATTATCAAAAGAAGAGAAAAGAAGTTTCTGTGGTTTTGTCAATAGTATTAAGGTGCCACAAGGTTATTCTTCTAATTTAAGCAAACTTGTTTCAATGCAAGATTTGAAGATAACGGGAATAAAGTCTCATGATTGTCATGTGTTGATGCAACAATTACTTCCACTTGCTATTCGAGGCATTATGAAAACCGATGTGAGAAATGCTATTACAAGACTTTGTATGTTTTTTAGTGCCATTTGCAGCAAAGTCATTGATCCTGCTGAGTTGAATGAATTAGAAAATGAAGGTTATGTGATCCTCTCTCAATTGGAAATGCATTTTCCTCCATCTTTTTTTGATATTATGGTCCACTTGATAGCTCATCTTGTACGAGAGATAAGACTTTGTGGCCCTGTGTGTTTAAGATGGATGTACCCTTTTGAGAGATACATGAAAATCCTAAAAGGGTACTCTAAGAATCCTTATCGGCCTGAGGCATCAATTGTTGAGAGATATGTAGCTGAGGAGGCAGTTGAGTTTTGTAACGCATATCTTGATAAGGTAAAGGCAGTTGGTCTTCCTCAATCTCGACATGATCAGGGGAGAAGAAGCAAGGGAACACGGGGTGTCATAGTGAGGTCTATGTCAAGAGAAGTTGTAATGCAGGCACATCTATACATTTTAAACAACACGGATGAAGTTTTGCCTTACTTAAATGCTCACAAGAATATGCTGAGGAACTTGAATCCAAGAAAGAGTGATATGCAACTAGCTAATGAACATAATAAGTCATTTGCAGAGTGGTTCAAGCGAGAAGTGTTAAAAGATGGCAATCCTTCTGAGACAATACAGAGGCTAGCTGCAGGGCCTTCTTTTGAGGTTTTGTGTTGGGGTGGATATGATATAAATGGTTATTCTTTTTACACAAAAACCCAAGACGATAAGAGTACTATGCAGAATAGTGGGGTGATGGTAGTAGCGGAAGCCATGCATTTTGCTAGTTCTAAAGACAGAAACCCAATGTTGGCGGCAATGTCCTATTATGGAATAATAGAAGAGATATGGGAGGTTAGTTATACCAAGTTTAAAGTTCCCATCTTCAAATGTAAGTGGGTTAATAGTAATGCTGTGCAAGTGGATGAAGAATTTGGATTTGTTTCGGTCGATCTTGAGAGGTTTGGATACGGAGACGAGCCATTTATTTTGGCAAGTCAAGCAAAACAAGTGTTCTTCGTTCCCGATCTAGCAAAAAAGAAATTGTCTATCGTGCTTCAAGGTAAAAGGCAAGGAGTTGGTGGAGATGATGGTGACTTAGAGCTTAATCTTGATGAAACCCCGCCTTTCACAGCTACTCGACCTAAAGCAGTTGAATTAGATTTGGTAGATGATGACTATGCTGTTAGAGATGATCATTGTGAAGGAATTTGGGAGGATAATCGTTGTAAGCCTCAAATGAATTTTTTGATAATTTTTTTTGCTAAATATACTTAATAATATAATGTTTTATATTAACTTGATATTTTTTATTCTTACATTTATTAATTCATTGTTCTTTAAATAGGAAATGGACGGATCCGGTCAATAGGGTTCTGGTGAGGACAACTCTTTTACTAGCCGGAGAAAGGGTAGAGGGCCAACCTATATGAGGCATTTAGCTTTACGTGATGAGAGCACACAGCCTATGAAGATTACAGTGGAGTTTGATGATGATCTGAAGCCTATAGGAAAGGATGGGGCTCAATTTACTAGTTATGTGGGTTATCTCACACGCAGTAAGATTAGCATTGACATTCCTAACTGGAAGAAGGTGGACAAAGATTTGAAGAAAAACCTTTGGGAGGATATATGGGTATATTGTGCATTGTTTTCTCTACTTGTTTCAATTATAGTTGCTTATTTACTTTATAACTCTATGCTATTATTGTATTGCATGCAGCTGACATTTGATATTCCTGCCACTAAACAAATGAGAAACCGTCTGTTGAAGCAAATTGCTGAACGGTGGAGGGATTTTAAGTCCATGCTTACAACACATTATATTAATGGAAAAAGAAAGGGTGAGCATCCTAAGGAGCGATATTCATTTATTAGTGAAGAGACATGGGAGAATTTTGTGAAGCAACGTGAAGACCCTGCATTTCAGGTTTGGTTTCTTCAAACTTAATTTTTAATCAGGTCATATTTTATTTAACTAAACTAATTTTGTCGATTTGGTTTCATTGTCATAGGCATTGAGTCAGAAGAACAAACAAATATCTGAGCAGAATGTATACCCACATACCATGTCTCGTGCAGGGTATGGTGGGTTGGAAAGAAGTATGATGGAGGAACGACTGAAGAATGCACAGATGGCTGCTGCTTCAGATCCTACTGGCTACATGCCATCTATTGAGCGTCCTTCTCGCCAAGAAAAATGGAAGGCGGCGAGGATTAAAAAGGGTCAATACATTACTCCACAGTCTGCTGCTGTTGCTGAGAGGATTGTAAGTAATATTTAAGAATTATGCTTCATTAATTGTTTTTTTCAATTATCTTAAATTGAATTTGTTGTTTTAATGATATAGGATACACTTGAGGAGCAATTATCTCAAGGTACATTCATCCCTCAAGGACGGATGGATATCTTGGCCACTGCTATTGGAAAGGCTGACCATCCCGGAAGAGTCCGAGGGACCCCTAAAGGGATTGGTATTAAAGAATTTTTTGGCTCTGCTTCACGAAGAAGCACTAGATCATCCTCTGCTAACATGGTATCTAAAGAGGAGCTCGACTAACGACTACAGGAAGAAACAGAGAGAGTTCGAGCTGAACTAAGTCAACAACACATGGCAGAGATGCAAAAGATACGTGACGAATTCGATGCCAAGTTTCAACAGACTCTGATGATGATGGGTACGAGTGGATTCCAGATGCCCCGAGTATCTGAACCTTCCCAGGTAATAATCACACATCTTTTTAAATCTTCTAAAGATTCATTTGATCCATTTAAACTTATTTAATGTTTCTTAACTAATTTCATATTATGTTTCAGGGTTCACCTGTGATAAAAAGCGGGAAGGGCAGTAATAATCAGACACAGCCACTGACATTGTCTGACCCTGACCCTAGCCCTGACCCTGTCGAAGACAATGGGATGCCGTGTTCTCTCTATGTGGATTATGAAAATTCACCTGTTCATGTTGCTAGTGGTCGAGCATTCATGGGCACAATGATTCACGGCAACAAAATTCCGAGCAATCAAGCAAGGGTGACAGTAGAGAGGATTGTTCGTGGTCAGGGGGGTACACCAGTGCCCAATCCTACTGATGAGGTTCGACTTTTGGCCCAAGCTAAAGGACATTTCATTTTGTGGCCAAAGAGACTTATTGCAAAGCCAATGGTGAAGAAGGCGGCAGCAAAGAAGGCCACAACGAGCACATCATCTGATCCTGTACTCTTGCCTCTTCCTAGTGATGTTGCGCTTATGTATTCCAGTTTGGAGGTTCTTCATTCCATGGTGCCAAACATGGATAAGCCTGTGATTTTCAAGATGCCGTTGGGGGTTGTGGGTTCAGATATAACATACGACTTCACCATTGACAAGAGGGACCTCGTTCAGTTCCTCAACTTTAAGGAGCTTGATATAGCTTTCATGCAGCTCGCTATTTTGTAAGTTACAATATCATTTTCTTATTACATATTATACTTCATGCATGTCCTAATGTTTTTTACTTGAACAACAGGCACTTTAATCAAATCTGTCGAAACGGAGGACTTGAAGGAACATATGGCTTTATGTGTCTTCAAAGGGTGCAGAAAGAATTTAATACTGTGGAAGCAAGGTCAATCTACATTATGACCACAATGACTCAGACCAGAAAGCTAATATATTTTGCACCTTACGTGGAAGGGTAAGTGTATTATTGTATTTGAGATATACAAGCTGTATGTGTCAAGTTATAATTAACATGGTTTGCCTTTTGCAGTTATCATTGGACTCTAATTGTTTGTGCCCCTTTTGACAACAAAGTTTACTGGTTCGATTCACTCTGTGGAAGTCCATCCGAAGAAACCAAAGATGTCATCGACACGTTAGTTTTTATTTATATATTTATTACTTGTGAAGTTTATACAAGCATGCTCTAATATCATTTTCTCTTATAATGTTGATAGGGCTTTTCATATTTTTAATGTTGTGGCGATTAAACAAAATAGACAAGCACCAAAATGGATTCTTCCAAAGGTATATGTTGTTTTGAACTAACTTTTAAACATTTTTGGATGAATTAAAGTTAATGTTTATAATCAATAATGTCTAATATTTAAATTTTATATCTTATTTTTTTAGTACCGTTGTCAACAAGGACATGTTGAGTGTGGATATTATGTCATTCGCTACATGAATGACATAATTGAGACAGGAACGACTGAGAAATTAGACGAGGTAAAGATGAGTTACGTTGCATGACGTTCTTCAATTCATTTCATATTTTTGACTAAGTTTACTGTGTTATTTTTTATTAACAGATATTTCAAAATACTACGCCATATCTCATGGATGACATCAACTTGATGATGGACACTTTGTCAACAACATTGGTAGAAAAAATTGAAATTTAGCTTTCAAATAGATAGGTTATTTCTCAAAAAATTCATTGTTAGATGTTTTCTCTCAGTTCCCTCTTATATGTACATGTTCATGATTTCCATTGTACAGAGAAGTAGTTATTTCTATTTCAGAATTGTTGGACCTAGCCAATACGTGTTCCTTGGTCTTAATTAACCACCTAGTTCTATTATATTGGCCGGTTCCCTATTTTCGAATTGTGTAAAAGAAATTTCAATGTTGTATATATATCAACTAGCTAAATTGATCTTGTTCTGCGTGATCTGCACTGCCTACATTTATTTGGAACTGTAAACTGCAGGGTGGTAAAAATGAAAATCAAGAAGAATTTTTTTAAAAAAAATTATTTTTAACGGCAGTTATATATATAACCGTCGTTCAAAGAATATTACACGGTGGTTTTTTATATAACCGCCGTGGAAAATCGATTTTCCACGGCGGTTTTGAACCGCCGTGTTTTCTTTACCTTTCAACGTCGCCTTTATCAACTTCGCCTTCAAAACCACCGTGAAAAGCCACTTTTAACCGCCGTGAAAAGCCTTTTTTCTGGTAGTTAGTTGATATTATATTGTTCTTTGCTTTGATTCTCTTGAGTTTAATGGTTGAAAAAAATTCATTCTTGCCTCTTGTTGGTGCTGGCCAAATTGGTTAATGTTAGGGGAGGGAAGTTTTGAAGTTAAATATAGCTAGAACACTATGATTCAAGATAGTTTTAAGTGGTTCCAAGTAGTTATATGTTGTTTTGAAAAGCTTTTCTTAGTTGAATCTTGAGGAGTAGGGTTCAGCCACTTCAAGAACTATGAGCTAGGATGAGTTTTTCAATATTTTGATGCTTCCATTGTGTTCAAAATAGAAAATGGTATAGGATAAACCTAAAGAACAAGTGTTAGAAGCATTAAAAATAAAGTTGTGATTTTTGGAAAAATGTAGACCCTATTCGGCCAACCTTTATTCTTAAGAAAGGAATTTTCTTTTCTTAAATCCAAGCCCATATTTGGATTCTACATGAAAAATCATATAGGAATAGGTCAAGAGAGAATTTTTAGGGTTAAGGAAACAAATTCTAAAAATTCAAAGAACAAAGATGGAAGCTTTAAGGGGTTTAAGAGTTACTTGAGCTATGTTGTTAATTTTTATGTGAAAAGATTGGTAATCTTGCTGCCCTTTTGTGATTTATCATGTTAGGGCTAGTTAATTGTGGAGAAGACGAAAGGTCAAAGAATCAAAGAGCATTGGATTAAGGTAGTGGGATTTAATTAGCCACTAATGTTAATTTTGCATTGTTATTTATAGCATGAATGTTTGCTATTATATGGTTGAACTATGATGATTGTGATATGATTGCTCATTGTATTTGTTGCCATGGCCTTGCATGTTGAGGTTGCCTATTTATAAGTAGATTAGTTTTCCTATGATAGCTAATTTGAAATGCTTTATAATCTAGCCTGACATTTTAGGGCTGAATCATAAAAAGGGAAGCTGCAAATTCAAGGGTAATTGTGGTGGTGATCCATAAGGAAAAAAATTATAATTTGGTTATGTAAATGTATGATAATGGGATGTTGTAACCCCCAAGCAGGATGCCAACTTGGAGCTATGTTGAACGAATTTCTTCACAAAATTTGGTATGCTTAAATTTCATATCATAAGCTTTAGATCAATAGGTAGCACATTAAAAATGAACAACTATATAATTTTTGGTGATTTTTCAAAGTTAAGGTCTAGAATCTGGAAAATGGGTTTTTATCAAAATGACAGAGTTGGATTTTACAAAAATTTGGTACTTTCTCATAAGGAATTAATTTCTAAGATTATTTTTTCTTGAAAGGGCATTCAAAGGTATTTTCACAGAATTTTGAACCACTCCATTTTGATTTTTCTAGATTAAATTATGATTTTTCGAGATTGGACCAGAAAACTGGATTTTTACCAAATGAACAGTAAAAATCCAAAAATCAGCGTTTCTGTGAAAAATTTGAGCCCAAGACCATCCAATATGGTCTAAAATGATTCTAATTAAATTCTAAGTCACTCTAATAGTAAGGTGTAACAGAGCTTGCACAGGGGAAGCATCGACTAGACCCCTTACCTGTCCTATTCAAACAATCATGAATAGGTTAGAAGAACAGCAATGAACTATACAAGAGATATAAGCTACGCAGGTGTCACATCCAGTAATAGGGTAATTAGGAATCAGGAATATTCTTAACTAATTAAGGGCCATAAATGATAAGGAGAAATAGAATTTTGGTGGAAAATAATTATTATGACTTTCCATGTTAAATATGAAAGTTTAACTAATTAAGAAAAATTAGTCAAAGATAATTCTGGAAAAATATTTTCAAACTTCAAAAAATTGAGAAAAAATAAGGATAACATTTCTTGAGAATTATATGAGGTTATATATTTGGTTTTATGACCAAATTACCCTTGAAAAATTACAAAGGAATTTAAGGTTAATTTGGGCTAATTTAAAAGGTTTTATTTGGGAAATTCCAAATAAATATTTTTAAGGAGAATAAAATTCCAAAAAAATTCTTATGATTCCCCAAGGAATTATGAGAGACTATGGAATTAAAAGGAGACCCTCAAATTTCCAAGATTTTTCCCAATTGCTTTGAAAAATGAAAAAATCACTAAAGAAAAGGAAATTAGTTTTCCTTTCTATTTAATTATTGGGAATTTAATTTTAAGACAAAGAGGGCATTTTAGAAAGATAAAAATGAGGAGAATAAATTATGGATATGATAGAAAATAATTATAGAAGCCAGAGTACTGTAATCGTAAAAAAGAAATTGAACCCGGAGTAAAAGTGCACCAATAAAGTGAAGACTAGAGTCTTGCACTTTAAATGGCCCATATTTAGCCATGTGTCAAGCCCCTAATGGAGAAGATTTAAATTTTCCAAGTGTCACACCTCAAGTGGAGAGGATTTGACTTTTGGTAATTAATATCATTTGGATTTAGTTAATTGAGAAAGAGAATACAAGAGTAAAGAGGGGATTGACACTTGGATCTTCACATAATGTGGTGGTTGGGATATTTTGGTCATTAAAGAGGACTCTTCCCCCCTATCTTTCAGATGCAATTCGACCAAGTGAGAAAGGTGAGGGAAAAGAGAGAACTTGGAGGAGAAATCAAGAGAAAGGGAGCAACTTTGATCATCTAAGTGAGATTTAAGGTTAGTTTTTGGTTCCAAGTTGTTCCTTATCTTGTTTTCTTGCTTTGTATGGTTGTAATTTCTAGTTTTTCCTTTTTCTTGTAGCTGGCCAAAATGCTGAATGAGTAGGGGAGGAATTTTTGTTGCTCAAACTTGTTAGAACACTTAAAAGCATGACTATTCCAAGTGGTTCCAAGTAGTTATATGTTGTTTTTGAAGAGATTTCTTTGTTGCTTTGAAAGAGAGACTATTTGGCCAACATAATAAATGCACCCTAGGATGAGTTTTTTAATATTTTGATGCTTCCATTGTGTTTAAAATGAAAAATTGTGTAGGATAAACCTAAAGAACAAGTGTTGGAAGCATTAGAATTAAAGGTGTAATTTTTGGATAATGAACCCTATAGGTTCGGTCACTTTGATTCTTCAAGAAGGAAGTTTCTTTTCTTAAATCTAAGTATATGTTTGGAATTTACATAAAAAATCATGTAGGAATGAGCCAAGAGAGAATTTTTAGGGTTAAGGAAACAAGCTCTAAAAATTTAAGAACAAAGATGGAAGCTTTAAGGGGTTTAAGAGTTACTTGAGCCATGTTGTTAAATTTTATATGGAATGGTTGGTAACCTTACTACCCTTTTTGTGGTTTATAATGTTAGGGTTTGAAATTTGTGAAGGAAAGGAAGAGAAACAAAGAAAGCGCAAGTTTTTGGAGCAAGGTAGTAAAGTTTAACCCAACTACTAACATTAATTTTGCATTATTGATTATTGTATGATTGATTGCTATTATATAGATGAGCTTTGCTAATTGTGATGTGGCTGCTCTTTGCACTTTATTGCTTTGGCCTTTGCATAATTGAGACTGTCAAATTATAAGAATACTAGTTCATCAATAGTAGCTAATATGGTTATGTATAACATTGATGCTTGTTGATGGTATAGTTGGTTAATTTTGCTATTGAGATTTCATTGAAATCTCGTTCTTTCCAAATAAAATCTAACCTTTTAGGAGTTGAATCATCAAAGGGCAAGCTACAGATTCAAGGCTAATTATGGTGACAAACCATAAAAATTTGTTGACTTTTGGCTATGTAATTATTCTGTTTGCTCAGTGTTGTAACCCTAACTGTACTGTCAACTTAGAGTGATGTTTGACTAAGTTCCTGAATGCTTTAAATCACAAAATTTGGCATGAATGTAGAGCATGTCCTGAGCTTCATTTTGATAGGTAGCACATTAAAAATGGCTAGCTACACGATTTTTGGTGACTTTTTAAAGTTAAAGATCAAAATCTAAAAAATGGATTTTTACCAAAAGAACAGTAGTAACTTCCACAAAAACCTGACACTTTCTTGAATGGAATTGGTTCACAAGTTTATTTTTCCTTAAAAGAGCATTTAAAGAGCTTTCTACAAAATTTTAAACCACTCATTTTGATTTTTCTAGATTAAGTTATGATTTTTTTGAAATTAGACTAGAAAACTGGATCTTTAACCAATGAACAGTAAAAATCCAAAAAATTAGCATTTTTTTTTTTGAAAAATTGAGCCCAAGATCTCTCAATGTGGTCTAAAATGGTTTTGATTGAACTCTAAGTCGTTTTAGAAAGTGTAATAGTAGGTCCACTAGGAACAAGAAATGGATGCTACCATAGCAACAGTAGTGGCAGCAGCAATATCACATTTACAGCAACCTGGGCAAAGGCATAGCTGAAATAGCCCAACCAGTCTAACCTTAACTAGTCTAACAATCCCAACAACCTCAGCCAGGGATTGTTGAGCAAGCATGACAGGCTACAGAACCTGATAGTCCACAATAATAGATAGTGCGTTTTACCAAGCACCATCCCTCAGCTTTCTAGGGAACTCTTGATATATAGGTAGTCGAGGATTGGATAACTAGACTAGAAAAGATTTTCAAAATCCTCGAGTACTCAACATAGAGGAAGGCCTAAATGGCCATATATAAGCTAGAAAGGGAGGTAGACCGATAGTGGAGGAATACAAAGCTAATCCTCCTAGCTAATCCTATAACTTGGGAGGTGTTCAAGGAATAATTTTTCTTGAAATATTTTCCCTAATCTGTAAGGGAGAGAAAGAGGCTGAATTCCTCAGGATAAAGTAGATGGCTAATAAATCTGTTGACAAGTACTTGCTAGATACATAAGCTGTCACGCTACTCCACATATCTCCAGCATATGAACGATGAACACTGGTTTACCAAAAAGATGATCAGGGGGCTAAAACCTAAGTTGAGAGAGAAGGTGGCCCTAAGACAACTTGAGGTGTTCAATAAGGCAGTAGAAGTCTGTCATATTATAGAGAGCAGCCAAAATCATTTATGATTTGGCTAGGACAACCTAGATAGCTGAGAAACTGGCAAGAAGGACGGGTCAAGAAGGAACTTTCTATGGCAACAATAAGAAGAGGAGAAGGCCTAATTTTTCCAAGAGGCCTAGATGAGGAGGAGGAGAAAGGCAAGGACAATTTGATAATACTCGTCGAGAAAAAAAATGTGAAATTTGTGGAAAAAATCATAGAGACGGCTATGCATAATGGTTTAGAACATATGCTTCAGATGCGGAAAGCTAGGACACTTTGTTTAGGAGTGCCCACAAGGTGCGGATAGTTCGAGGCCCCATGCTCAGGGCAAGGTGTTCGCCCTCAATAATAAAGTGGCAAGTAAGTCGCTCGAGATGATACAAGGTATAATTAGTGTGAATAATTACTTTGTGCATGCATTGTTTGATTTGGGTGCCAGCCACTCTTTTATATCATATTATTGCACAAGGTGCATGGGCCTCACTATTGACACATTCTTGTATGATCTTTCTGTTTCTACTCCCATTGGTGCTAAAGTTTTAACCTCCAGTGTTTGTTTAAATTGTATTGTCCGGTATGCCTGTTGTTGCACTATGTTAAACCTTATATGCATACCCTTTTATGATATTAATGTTATCCTTGGCCTGAACTGGTTATCCTCCCATAACATACTTCTCAATTGTAAGAATAAAATGTTGATCCTTCTTACCCAAGAGCCGACTCCTTACGCAGAAGTAAAGTTGAATCTGATTACAGAAGCTTAGGTAGGTAGATATTTGAGACGAGGTTATCATGGGTATATAGTTTTTTCTCTGTAAAAGTAGAAGTTAAAAAAGGGATTGCAGAAATACTTATTGTATGTGATTTTTTGGAAGTTTTTCTAATAGAGCTTAGTGGACTACCACTAGAGAGAGAAGTAGAGTTTGCCATTGACCTAGTATCGGGAACAAGACCAGTTTCTAAAGCCCCATACCGAATGGCTCCAAATAAGATGGTGGAGCTAAAGAAGCAGCTAAAAGAGTTATTAGAGAAAGATTTCATTCAACCCAGTGTATATCCATAGGGCGTACTGATATTAATCGTGAAGAAGAAGGATGGCAGTTTGTGATTATACATCAATTATAGGAATTGAACAAAGTGGCAGTTAAAAACAAGTATCCTTTGCCTTGGATTGATGATTTACTAGACCAACTAGCTGGTGCCAATATATTTTCTAAGATTGACCTATGATTAGGCTATCACATGCTGAGGATTAAAGTAGAAGACATATGGAAACTGCCTTCCAAACTCGTTATGGATACTATGAATTTTTAGTGATGCCTTTTGGGTTGACAAATGGCGCATAATTTTTATGGATTATATGAACAGAATTTTTTGGCCATACCTGGATTAATTTATCGTAGTCTTTATTGATGATATTTTGGTGTGCTCAACCAGAGGAGCATGAGTAGTATTTACATATTGTTTTGAATCCTTTGAAAGAGAAGCAATTATATGCCAAACTAAGTAAGTGTGAGTTTTGGCTGAATACAGTGAGATTCTTGGGTAACGTAAATGCCCGAGGAGTAGCTGTAGACCCAAGCAAAGTTAAAGAGGTACTGAATTGGGAACAGCCTAAGATGGTGACAGAAGTTTGAAGCTTTCTAGGATCAGCAAATTATTATAGAAGATTCATATGAGACTTTTCTAGAATTGCCCTTCTGCTGACCAAGCTCACCAGGAAGAATCAACTAGTCATGTGGGATGGAAAGTGTGAGGCTAGCTTTCAAGAATTAAAGCAAAAGCTAACCTCCACTCCTGTGTTGATTATTCCTGACCCTATATTACCGCATGTAGTGTATATCGATGCAAGCAAGCAAGGATTAAGATGTGTGTTAATACAGTAAGGTCGGGTGGTCACGTACGCCTCACAACAACTTAAAATGCATAAAGAGAATTACCCCACACATGATCTTGAGCTGGCAGCGATCATATATGCCTTAAAAATCTTGAGGCATTACCTGTATAGGGTAACTATTGAGCTATACTGTGATCACAAAAGTCTCAAATACTTGTAAGACCAAAAAGAACTGAACATAAGACAGAGAAGATGGATTGAGCTACTCAAAGACTATGACTACTAAATAAAGTATCATCCAGGAAAGGCTAATATAGTAACAGATGCATTGAGTCAAAAGGTAGTGCATGTAGCATCACTAATGATAAGTGAGCAAAAACTCATTGAAGACATCAAGGATTAGAATCCCATCTGTCAAATATAGTTGATGATAAGAAAAATTGACATGGAAAAACAGAGGCGCAACTAAAAAGGCAAATAGAAGAAGATTAGAACAGAGATCACTTAGCATATATTCTCAGAGCTAAAATATTAAGAAATGAAACTCGAGATTTTAAGATCTCCCCAGAAGGAATACTAAAGTACAAGGGAAGAATATACATTCCTTCTGTGATTGATATTAAGGAACAAATTCTAGAAAAGACACATAAAAGCAAGTACACTATGCATCCAGGCATGACAAAAATGTATCAAGATATTAGATAATTATTTAGTGCCTTGGTATGAAAAGAGATATCACAAAGTATGTGTCTTAGTACCTTACTTGTCAAAAAATCAAGACGGAGCATTAGAAACCATTAGGATCTCTAAAACCTTTGAGTATTCCTAAATGGAAATGAGACAGCATCTCTATGGATTTCATCATGGGATTACCTCGTACATTGTCAGGATATGATGCAATTTGGGTAATAATTGACTGATTAATGAAATCAGCTCACTTTCTGACAATGAGAAAAGAATATCAACCAAAAAAGCTTGCGAAGCTATATATTAAAGAAATTGTGAGATTACATGGAGTACCAAAAATGATCGTGTGATAAAACCCATTATTTACATAGTTTTCTTAAGTATTTCCTGATGTTGTGCAACACCTTTGCCCTCATTTTGCATGCATATTATGTCCTTTTGATTATATCGATTCATGCATTGCATTATGTTATTTAAGGGTAAAAAGGGTCATTTATCTCGTCTAAACTGAAATTGCCTTGATCTTTAATCAGTTTAATCTTCATAAAGCTCTTTGCTGCTATTTTCAGGCATTTGGAGGAAGATTTAAGACCCAAAATGGAGCATTGATCGAGCCATAAATTCATAAGAGTCAAAATGTAAGACTAGGGTGTTTCTATGTCCCCAGGACATAACCTGAATGCTCTTTGAGTGAAGCTACATGTTTTGGAACCAGGTCAAGACTAATTCTGCCTCTGTGTTCTCAGGTCACAACATGGCTTCATGAGGTCACGACCTGACCTTCTGAGGTCACTACATGAATATCTAAAGTCGCGACCTGAATGTGTTAAGTGGAGCTGTTCATTTTGGAGTAAGTTATTCTACAATTAGAGTTAAAGGAAGGGCCACCACAAACAGGGAGCCTTCGTTCTGCAGATTGGAAGGATTGAAGCCTTAACCATTTTCCCTTAAGTTTCTATTGATCCCACACCTCAAACCTTCATTTTTCCTTACTTCTTGAACCGATCAAATCACTCCCACCACCTTCTTCTCCATTTTTCCAAAACCTTTTTAGCGTTACTCATAGCTAAACAAACCTAGAGTGATTGTGACATGTTTAAAGACATGAGAGGCTAAACCATTAGCCTCTTGGTAATAGAGGATGAAGCTTGAGCTCAAGGATTTAATAGGAGAGTTTTTTAGTCTAAATCTATGCTTAAACTTGTGTTGAACATTTCTAGATTTAGGAATTTTTGCACTTATGCAAGACTTGATTTATGATTTGTAAATCTTGTGTTTTGACTACTGCAATTTTGAATTATCTATATGAATATAACAGTTTTGAATCCTTGTGGTCATTTGATTGTTAGTGATATCTGATAATTAATTTGTTTACTTGGTATTCTGTGGTTGTTGATTGACAATCTAAGGGCATTTGTATCTCTATTCATTTACACTTTAAGGGGTTTTAACTGAAACATTTTAATCCCTCAGAGTATGCATTCGTAAGCGTTATGGTTTAAGCAGATCATGACACAAGCCTGCGGATTTAAAATTTCCAATTAATTACTCGGGTTACTATTCATTCTTTAAATTCCATGTTACAGGTCCAACTTCAAAAATTCATAACTAAATCCATAAAAATCATATTGGGATGTTCTAAAATTCTATGGAAAGCTATTTCAATGGTCTTTAAGGGAAAAATATCCAATTGGACCTATCTTTGCCCAATTCGTACAGTTTAATCAATAAATATTACTGTTCATTTCAAAAATATGGAACTTTCAGATTCTGTGTCTCAAATTTGGAAATTCGTTTCTCATTGTATACACATCCAATTAAGGTGATATACCTCTCATTTTAAATATTGGGATGTGTACTATGAGTTTGCCAAATTTTGTAACTTAACTCATTCGTTTGGTAGGTCAAACTGGAGTTACAAACTCACTGCTCTAGGACCTACGTTTTATCCCTTAACATCTCTTTAATTTAATTCTTTTTATTCCTTTGGCATACGTAACATGGGCTTACTGTTTCCCATTCATAATCATACACTTTCATTCATGCCATAAATATTATAATTAATTACATGGCATCATGGGTATCCACAACATAAATTACATAATAGGAGAATTACACATTGAATAATAATATCATTCATTAACATGAACAATTCTCCACTTTCTTCTCCTTGCTTCTCATGCCATTATTACCCATTAATGATTGACCTAAATGGTTGGTTAGGGAGGGTGAGATTTGGGAGAATCTCAGTAGCAAACAATACCATATTAATCATGCTAGATGGATGCTAATGCACTACACGTAACTTGTTTATTCTCTTGTTAATTAGTGACATATTAGCATGCTCAAAGCTAACTTCTTGATGCATGGCCATGGAGACATAATCTACTCATCGTGAATAGCAATTACGATTGTTAAAACATGTCACAATAACATTCAATAACATGTACACGGCATCACACAAGCATACAACATCAAGCGATGACAATAGGTAAGTTCACTACCTTGCACCTCAAGCTTTCCTCTTACTTTTTCTTTGACTCCCTTGACTTTCCAACCATGTGGCCATATAGTTAACATCACCAAACATCCTCTTAGATGTTCCAGGGATCCTAAACATAGTCACATTGATCATACAATCCATTAGGATCACTAGATTACATAAAGTTCAAGACTAGCTTTCTTGAACCTCAACCCTTTCTCTTGGTTTTAGGATTTTCTTTCTAGCTTTTCTAACATAAATCTCATCATTTTCTATCCTTATGATCTATTTCTTGTCAACTAGGACCACTTTAGATGGCCCTAGATTCAATAAGATCAAATCTGAAAATTTTGCTTCACGGGTACTGTTCACGCAGAAATTCCAGAATTTTTACTCAACTTTGAAAATTCATAATTAATTCTAGAAAAATAAAAACTGAGTAGTTCCAAGTCTCAATAAAAGATCCTTAAGTTAAATTTAGAAGAAAAATATTTTCAGGAACCAATTCTATGCTGAAAAGTACCATAAATGTACGGAATTCGAAACTCTTCCAAAAGCTAAACACTGTTTCTAGATTTCAAACCCTAACTTTGAAAAATCACCATAAATCGTACACATATCCAAATGAAGTGTTCTATCCATGGATTTAAAGCTTACAGAGTGAACTCTGATCATACCAAATTTTAGAATCAGATACAAAGAGTAACTTATTCAAAATAGGCATCAAATCAGGTGCTATAACCATCACATACCTTGATCTTAAAGCTTGAACTTAGGTGGACTTTCTCTCACTAGAAATGGCTCTTTCTCTCTCTAAATGCAAGAGTGGAAGAGTTTCCCCTATGGTTCCTTGCTTGGCTGAAATGTAAGGGGAGGGATTGCTTATTTATAGCCAAAAATTTGGCTTGAATGGACCAAAATACCCTTGGTGGCTAAAAGAAAGGGTGAGGGCAATCTTGGAACTTTAAGTTGACTTTTGCATCATCATTGCATCATCTTCTTGCATCATCCTTATCTCATCCTTCTAGAAGATGACAAGTGTCATAAATGTGGTGGAGGAGAAGGGAGATTAGATCCTAGCCGTTGGATCAAAACTTAATCCTTAAGTTTCCTTCGAATTTACTTGGCCCACATTTCTCCGACTTTCTTTATGGCCTTCCGGAGCTCAGAAAATTCTTCTGTCTACTCCATAAATTCTTTTTCATTCTAGAGAATATCTATGAATTTTCTTAGGCCATAACACTTCCTTTAAGCCTTACATAAAAATTCATTTACTAAAATGCCCTTTTATCAGCATAACCGGCTTTTTAATTTATTAAAGCCACTCCACTGGCCTTTTGGTTGCGAGACTAATTTTATAAATTAGTACAACTTTTCAACCATTTAACCTCATTTTTGTGTACATTGTTTGGGTCTCTTGCTATTTCAAATAATTACCTCGAATCATGTACTTTTACTGGCCATAACCTTATAAATTCCATTTAAGCTATCTCAGGGGTATTTTCGTCTTTTCTCTTCACAGAAGAGCCTTAAAATATTATTTCCTATTTTCTAGGATTTTCTTGGAATTCTCTGTATACTCTTCCATTTTTACCCCTATTGATCATAACTTTCCGAATTTACGGTTTAGCCCCTACTTGGACTTAGCTTCATATAATCCTCTCTTTGAGGTTTCTAACTTAACCTTTGGCCTATATCTTGCCTCTTTTCTCTCTCTGGGCCTTCGAGACCTTACTAAAGCCTCTAGCCTTGATTATATTTGAGTCCTTGAAAACTTTTACCTTGCAGTTTAGTCCCTAAAACTGCTTTAACTTTCTTTCTCATCTTTGGGACTTCTGCTCAAAAGGGGTGTAACACCTGATGTTTAAATCAATTAAATTTCCTTGCGGAAGCATTTGAAATCACTTTTGAAGGCTACAATTGATGAAAAATCAAGTTTGAAAATTTTCATTTACGGGTTACTATTTATTGTCACCTTAAAATGTGACAAACTTCGAAAATTCATAACTAATTGTAAAAAAATTAAAATTGAGTGATTCCAAGTTCTAGAGAAAGCTCTTTGGATAAAATTTTGAGGAAAAATAGTTTCTGAACTGATTGCCTTGAAATTCGAGCTCAATTTCCTTTGAAAAAGTTACTGTTCATTTGGTCATTTTCGGATTTTACTGTATTTTTGCCTAACTTTGGAAAGACATAACTTTCTGCTCGGTTATCGGAATCGGGAAAATGACCCCTCATTTTAAAGAGAAACATCAAATATATTTGCTTGCCAAATCTTATGACCTAACTCACTCGTTTGATAGATCAAAATAGAGCTACAAACTCATTGCTCCAGGACTTACGTTTTATCCCTGAACATCTCTTTAATTCTTTTTATTTTTTTGGCATACAAACATGGCCTTACTCTTTCCCATTCATGCTCATACACTTTCATTCATGCCATAAATATTATAATTAAATACATGGCATCATTGACATCCATAACATAGTTCACAAAATAATAGAATTATACATTTATCAACAGTCTCATCCATTAACAAGAATAATTCTCTGCTTACTTCTCCTTGCTTCTTATGCCATTATTGCCCATCATTGATTGACCTAAATGGTTGGTTAGGAAGGGGTGAGATTCGGGGGAATCTCAGTAGCAAACACTACCCATAAGCATGCAAGACATAATGCACATGCATGACATGTTATAACATTAACACATGAATGCCATGGAAAGTAAGCTAAAGCATTTCATGCTTCCATAACATATTGCCAAGGCAAAACATAACATAAACTTGCAAACATAACTTTGCAAACATTTCATCATAGCTTAGTCACATCATGGCAACACAATCACATCATGCAAGCATACATATCAAGCACACAGTATAGATAAGTTCGCTACCTTGCATCTCAAGCTTTCCTCTTGCTTTTCCTTTGACTCCCTTGACTTTCCAACCATGTGGGCATTTAGTCAACATCACCAAACATCCTCTTTGATGTTCTAAAGGTCCTAAACATAACCATAATGATCATACAATCCATTAGGACCACTAGATTACATAAAGTTCAAGACTATCTCTCTTGAACCTCAACCCTTTCTCTTAGTCTTAGGGTTTTTCTTTCTAGCTTTTCTAACATAAATCTCATCATTTCCCATCCTTATGATCCATTTCTTGTCAATTAGGACTACTTTAGATGGCCTTAGATTCAAGAATACCAAATCTGGAAATTTTGGTTCGCGGGTACTGTTTACGCAAAATTTCCAGAATTTTTGCTTAACTTTGAAAATTCATAATTAATTATAGAAAAATCCAAATTGAGTGGTTCCAAGTCTCACTAAATATCCTTAAGTTAACTTTAAGGGAAAAATAGTTTTAGGAACCAATTCTACGCCGAATAGTACCGGAACTGTACGGAACTCGAAACTCTTCCAAAAGTTCAACACTGTTTCTAGATTTCAAACCGTAACTTTGAAAAATCACCAGAAATCGTACACATATCCAAATGAAGTGTTCTACCCATGGATTTAAAGCTCACAGAGTGTACTTTAAGCATGAAAAATTTCAGAATCCGATATGCACAGTAACTAATCCGAAATAGGCATAAAATCAGGTGCTATAACCATCACATACCTTGTTTTAGAGTTTGATCTGGCTTGGAACCACTTGGCCTTTCTTTCTCCCTCTTCTTTCTCTCTCTAGAAACCATTTTGCAAGAGCTTCCCCATGGATTCCTTATGCTTGGACGAAATGGTAGGGAGGGGAGGGGGTATTTATAGAAAAGCATACCGAATCTGGACCGTTGATCTTAAAAATACGTGGCTCGATCTGGACCGTCCATTTTCTCTTTTGATCTTACAGTGACAAGTGTCCTATGACATCATGCTTACCTCATCATGATGATATCATGCTTACATCATCAAGCCACATGTCTTTAATCCGACCGCACATGTGTCTTGCATCCGACCGTACATGTGTCTTCCATCTAGCCGTACACGTAATATTTTCTTTTTCTCATCTAACCGTACACTTGTCACTTTCATGTCCTTTCATCATTTATGGCATTAAAATAGGGACAAAATAAATAGAAAATTCGTGCAAAAATATTTTCTTAATTATTTCTCCACCTATCAAGCCAATCTTGCACCATATCAAATACTTTTCGAGTCTTGACTTACCCTGTATCGTTGGGACAACTTCTTCTTAAAATTCTGGCCAATAAAAGGTACATATATGGCGCCATCTCAGAGGAGCATAGATGAAAATAATTAGCTCTACTGACGGGCTACTTAACCTTAGTGAGTCATGCAGTAGAGATTTCACTATAACGGGTAGACAAAAGACTATCTAAAACATTCCCATACTGTGTTCTTATTTTTATGCTGTCCATAAATATCTTCTGGTGACTCAGCATGATGACTCGTAGGTGTCATGATGACGCTTGATGACTCAGCATGATGACTCGTCAGTGTCATGATTACACTTGATGACTCAGCATGCTGACTCAGCATCGTCATGATGACTTTTAGATATTTTCTTTAGTTTTGTCTCCTATTTAGGGGACAAAATTATTTAATATTTGACTGGAGCATTTTATTCAATCCAGAGCTCTAAAAATTCATCCAAAAATATCATAAAATTCCTCATATTCTAGAGAAAATCTGTGAATTTTCTCAGGTCATAACTCAACCTGTAGCCCTACTTAAAAATCATTCTTTAAAATGCTTATTTTCGGCACAACTGGCTTTTAAGTATTCTTAAAGCCATTTTGCTGGTCTTCTGGGGATGAGACTAATTTTATAATTTTCTATAGTCTATTAGATCACAGATCCCCATTTTACCATAATTTTCTGAGGTTTCCTTATGACTCAAACAATTAAATCTACCTCTACATCTCAAATTGAGCCATAAACTTATAAATTCCTTTTAAGTTACCTCAGGGGTATTTTCGTCATCTCTCTTCATAAAAGAGCCTTAGAATATTATTTCCCATTTTCTGGGATTTTCTTAGAATTTTCTAAGTACTTTCCATTTTTACCCTTGATGGCCGTAACTTTCTGAATTTACGGTTTTACCCCTGCTTAGGCTCAACCTTATAAAACCATATCTTTGAGGCTTCTAACTTAACCTTTGGTCTGTATCTAGCCTCTTTTCTCTTTCTAGGCCTTTGAGACTTTACTGGAGCCTCTAACTTTGATTACCCTTTAGCCCCTTAAAAACTTTCACTTTGCAGTTTAGTCCCTGAAACTGCTTTAACTTCCTTTCTCATCTTTAGGACCTCTACTAAAAAGGGGTCTGGTAGCCTATCCCATTCAGGCTATTTCTAGTACTTCTAGGCCCAAAAATCAGGATGTTACAAGGGGTCTAGTAGCCTATCCAGTCTAGGCTATTTCTTGTATTTCTAGGCCCAAAAGTTTGGATGTTACATTAACAATGTTTTAAACGGTGTTAATTAACTTTAATTAAAGTAAGTTCTCATTAATTAAAACTTTAGACCTAAGTGATTGCTTGGGGTTTTTCATCAGACTTAGAGATTTCCTAAACTACCATATCAATTTAAGAGCAAGGATAGCCAAACCTTCATTATCAAGGTCTATTTCATTATACTTTCTCACTTAATCCAAATCATTCCTTTGTTTATTTAAAAACCAAAAAAGATCTATTGCTTTGCATTCTGTCTATTTTTGAACCACTATTTTATAATTCAAACCACTTTTTCCTTATCCAAATTAACAGTGTTTTTGATAGCCAATTGATCGAGGCTGGACTGTCGCCTTCCGGATGGTTAAGAAAGTGAATTGCATCAGAAAAAAATACAGTATAGGATGCAACCAGTCGTTCTTCTCGAGCTTATTATTAGAAATCCTAGTCTGGATTGGTTATCAAAAGCATTGTAAATTTGGGTGAAGAAAAAAAAAGGGGGTTTCAAATGTTTAAGGTGGTGCAATAAATGAAAAGTACAGAAAAATAACTGTTTTTGGTATTTTAAATGAATGAAGAAATGTTTTGGATTAAAATGGGATTATGGTTAAACAGTGTCTTGATGATGAAAACTCAGCTATCACTACTCTTTAAAATGATTGGTAGTTTTAGAAAACCTCTAAGTCTGAAGAAAACCCCAAGTAAATTACTTGGGTCCAATGTCTTAATTGATGAAGACCCTCTTTAATCAAAGTTAATTAACATCTCTTAAGACACTGTTGAAAACCACTTAGAGTATAGATGAACGGATGATGCAAATGCCCTCTGAACGTCAATCGACAAGCACAAAATACTAAGCACACAGATTAATCAACAATAATCACTAAAAATCAAACTGAACACAAGGATTCAAACTGAAATATTATATAGATTAATCAACATTAACATTATCCAATCCAAATACAATAAAATAGTCTAAACACCAGATTTACAATCATAAACTAAGTCTGATGCAAGTGCAGAAAGTTCCTAAATCTAGAAATATTCAACACAGCATTGAGCACAGGTTTAGACTATAGAAAAACTCCCGGATTAAGTCCTTGAGCTCAAGCTTCATTCTCTATCACCAAGAGGCTAAGGGGTTTAGCCTCTCATGCCTTCAAACTAATCGTAATCGCTCCAAGAATGAGCAACCATGGTTAAAGCTAAAAATGAAATTGGAAAAATGGAGAAGAATGGTGTTGGAGTGGCTTGATCGGTTTAGAAATACAGAATATGATGAAGAGATGAAGAAAAATAGAAGTTTTGGGTGTAGGATCAATGGAGACTTGAGTGGAGATGATGGTGGCTCAACCTTGTACAAATCTACAGAATGGAAGAGTATCCTTTTATGGTGGCTGCCCCCCTTAGGTATAGAAGCTCAAAAACCTATTCCAAAACACACAGCTTCACTTAACGCACTTAGGTCGTGACCTCAAGAGCGTCAGGTCACTAATTAGGGGGCTCAGGTCACAACCTCATTAGTGTCATGTCATGACCTGAGAAGAAAGAGAGATGAAAATCTTAACTTAGGTCCAAAACGTGTAGTTTTATTGAAAGGGCATCTAGGTTGCAACCTCAGAAGTCCATGTCGCGACCTGATGAGATAGAATACTATAAACTTGTGTTTTGGTCCTTGTAACATTTTGGCTCCATCCATGCTCCATCTTGGTTCTTGGGTTCTTCTTCAATTGCTTGAAAATCACAACAAAGAGCTTTGTAAAGACTAACTGATTACAGATCAAGGCAATTAAATTGAGGAGAGAAAAATGACCCTTTTTACCCCTTAAACAGCAAAATGCAATGCATCACTCAATGTAATCAAATGGATATAAATGCATGCATAATGAGAGTAAAATTGTTGTAAAACATTAGAAAAAACTTGAAAAAACCATATAAAGATTGGGTTCTATCACTCCCCTACACTTGAACCTTTGTAGTCTTGGACAAAGACTTGAATCATTCTAAAGAAAGTACAGCTACAATTAAAGAAACTAGCATGTTCAAATGTGATCTCAAGAGCTAATCGATCAACCTCTTTCAGGAATACAAAAAATGATAACGTGAACAATGCCAAGTAATCAGATACAAGGTGCAATTGACTCTAAATGCATAAACAGCAGAGATTTGCTCACAGGGTATAGGTGTTTGATTCACTCATCTCTCCTCATTGGGGTTGTTTTCTCTCAAACATCCAAGCAGCAAACATTCTACCATAAGCTTGTAATGACTCTAAAATCTCCACTACTATTCAGCATTCATGTAAAGAATCAAGAGGACTTTTAAGGTTATAGTGATGGAAAAGCTAAATAGAACAAAGAAAGGTGAAATCGAGTGTCAAGAACTAAAGAAATGTGAGTTAAATAACATCTAATTTTAGATAAGGAAGTTTAGACCCCAACCTTCTACCACCAAGGGAATACTTTCTTCAACTTTATTTTACTGCTATAGCTTATGTATATACAAGAAGTATTTCTTTACTTTCCTGTTATTTTCTCTTCTTTTCTTTTTTCTTCTTTTTTTTAAACTAAAATATTAGTAAAATTCCCAATTAAGACCCATGAAGATCAGGAAATCGTAATTGTCGAGACAGAATCAACTCAATTAACATCGTTGTTCAAAACACTTAAAATGGTAGACAAAATGAAGGAAGTATAGGCTCAATAATGGGTAAGCAATAGATAGATGTTGTGGGTTGTGTTTGGGTAAAAATGTGTAGAAAAGAATGCCTCTATCATATTAAAAATCATAAATGCACACGTAATTTTGACCAAGAGCTAAAACAAGTTCTAGAGAATGTAAACCACATGAATAATCACTCAATATAGGAGTTAAGGCTCAAGAATATCCTTCCAACAAGGGTTTCACATCTCAATTATTCATACAAGAAGTTTCAATCAATATACATTAGTCACAAGGCATCAAGACACTTATCATAAAAGCAACCTATAAGATGAGGATTAAAAAGATCAAAATAATCACTTAAGAACATACTTGAATCCCAAAAGTGACTATAAAGTCTTCAAAAAAATCATTTTCAAAATCTAGTATGCTTAAAAGTCTAAGGATGGCATGATTTTCAAGAAAAACTGTTTGATGCAATAAGGGTATATTAAAAAGGCAAAGGTTCACTTGAAAAAGATGCAAAGGTATCTTGAAAAGGTTCCTCCTACAGCAATGCAAAAAGCAAAGAGAAGGGTAACGATGCACAACAAAAAAGGCTAGGTCACGACTTGAAGACAGTGAGGTCGCGACTTGGGTACACAGAGACACCAAGTCAGGAAAAGGGGCTGAGGTGGTGACTTAAAATCAGTGAGGTCGTGACCTGAAATCATAGAGATCCCTCCCTCGTCAAAGCTATTCCTCAAGTCGCGACCTAAAGTAGTGAGGTCGCGACCTGAAGTCATAGAGACTACCAAAGAAAATTTTCAAAGCTTAGCCAACATTTAACAAGTAAAAACCCTTTCAGCAAGCATCAAAACAGATAGAAATGATCCAAGTCACAGCAATTTACCGTCCACAATCAATTCAAAGCCAAATAATGATGATGAAAGATTGAATTTTTTCCAAAAAAAGATTTTTACCAATTCAGCAACAATTATAGAATTGAAGCAACACTGGGAAACAGCAAAGCGAGATGAAATCCTCCCCCCACACTTAAACTTGATAGTGTCCCCGCTGTCAAAAAGGGAAAGGAGAAGAAAAGCAGCAACCATAAATAAGAACACAGTAAACCAACCATTCATTGCAGAAAAGTTAAAAAAAAATACATCAAAGTGAAGCTTTTAAGTACTGAGTTTACAAGTCAAAGCAACAAAATAAAAAGAAAAACACAAAAACAAAACAAAAAACAAAAGGCTTCCAGCAGCAAAGCTTTCAATCCTCCTCCGCTCTTCTTTCCTCTTTTGCCTTGACCTCTTCCCCTGCTTGGACATTGGCTTCTCCCATCTCAGCATCAATAGGAGCAGCAGCAAAAACACCAAAAGATTGCCCCAGACCCTTACTAAAAAAACTTGTAGCAGTAATGGTGTTCTCCCAGAAAGCCTGTCATACTCTTGGGGAAAGTTGACCTTAAGAGCCCTGGCCATCTCCAATATCAAAGGATCCATAAACCTCTGCCTTTTGAACTCATGAGATATGGAGATAGCTTTGTATACATCGAACTTCTTGTAAGGAATTGATAGACATGCAGTGGAAATTAACTTTAAAATTCTCCAATTCCTTGCCCGGATCTACCGATTGTGTTTAAGTCAAGTGGTAAGAGGTGTTACCTGCGGTATTCGAATCGATGGTGGCTCAGGGATTCCGACGTTCAGGATGCCTATGCTCTTCTTTTGATCGTGAGAATTCGACGACTCAGATTGGCTTCCTGTACCGGTATCCACACGAACAGCGTTCCAATCACGAACGACGTGCTAGCTCCTCTTGTCCTTCTAGGGCTTTTGATAATCCGTCCTCACCGTCTCTCTATTGGCCGTTTCTTATCTGCAAACGTTTTGCACCCTCACACGCCCAAAACCTTAGCTCCTAATATCAAATATATATAGGACGCTAAGGATATTGGATTTCAGAATTAATCCTAAATTAATTCCGAAATTAATACAACATCACATATTGCGTAATCTGATAAGAAATTAATTAAATAAATACAGTTTTTATATTAAATCTGTCCTACAGATTTAATTCACCTATTCATTTAATTCAAAATAAAGATATGACGGAATTATGTTTGATTTATTCTAATAAATCAAATTTGAGATATTATATCTTATCAATTTAAAAAATGATATAGATTTAATTTATCCTTATAAATCAAATCTTATAAATATCTCTTATATCATATAATATATATATACGCGAATATATATATATACACGTCCACCCTAGATTATTCATTGAATCTGGACATATCTTAGATTCAATGAATCTGGACATCATAACTCGTGTTGGGCTATTTTGTGTGCAACCCTGTAGGCCCATATGAAGTTGGCAGTGGGCCATTTACTATAATCATTCACAAGTCATAAGCGGTCCCTAGCAAGACATCACGACTATCTAAATCATATGAGGATCGATGAACGATGTAACCTTTCATACAACCATATCACGTCCCTTTTGTCACACGACATTTTGGTCATGGATGAGGCATGGAGAACATCATCCTCCTATTCCTAACCGTTACTTTCTCGATCCCTGAGTAGTTTGAGTATAGAAATGGAACTACCTTTCCATTACAGTATGACCATACATTTCTCAGACTCACTCATCGAGGGGCCCAGTAATATCTCTCTACGAATGTGAGGGACAAATTCCATCTTGACCATTCACATTCCTCTATATGAAAAACCACTAAGCCTGAACATAGTCTTTATGATCACTCGGTCAAAAGTGACTTTTGACTAGGTCAAAGCTGAGCGTTTCTCATGTAGGAATCCATGATGATCTCAGGTCAAAGGGCATAGTAACATGGTTTGTATATGAGAGAAGCTTATGACTTAACCTATGCAGCTCTCTCATAGCGGGTCGATCCAACACCTTGTACTCTTACATGTGCCTATGACTTTGATTTATATCTCTATACATCTTCAAAGTCATACTGGTTTTATTTCATCTCTGCTCCCACATAGATGACCGACTAGGGACATTTAGGATAAAATCATGAGTTATCCAAGGATAGTCATCATAGTAAACATGCAAATAATATGATAACATAATTAAGAAACTCATAAATCAACAATGTTCATTACACAATGATTGGTCCCTAGGGCACAATTTCCAACACTTCTCGCTTAGGTTTATCACTTGTTGACTGAGTTCAGTAATCTGATCATTCAAGGAGGTGAGGTTGAAACTAGAGCCACCCTTAGCTGCCTCCTCTTCTTGTTCATCCCCAATCATCCTTTTCCCTCTCTTTCTTTCTTTGTTGGTTTTGGAGGCGGCATAGTACCTGGTCGTGAGAGGGTCCAAGAGAGAGTTAAACCTGCGCGCTGGTATCTCATGTGCTACACACAGATCGGTAATCAAATACGGAAATACCATAAGAGTTTGGACATTGTTGACATAGCGATCAATCTAGTCCAAGGCAATAATGAGAATGTTAATTGGCTGCATGGTCATCAGGAGATGTAGAAGGAGTGCGCTCTCTTTAGAAACATAAAAAATGTGGCTGATGGCATCACATCATAAACCATGAAGTTCAGCCAAATCTTGGCTTCATCATTCATGTGCTTGCGCTCGAAGACATTCCGCCCACTTTCCTTTATGGTCCGCCCAGCTCCCCCTGTCTTGATGGTTTGGAAAACCTCTTACTAGGAAACTTCAGTAAGTCTGATCTTCCATCACTGATACTCACAGACAGGGATATTAGGCAACTTGTAGAACTTCTCAATTGCCTCCCAAGTTAAAAAAATTCACTGCCTCTGAAAATGATCCCCCTATGTCTGTCCATGGCAGAGCAAGTGTAGAACTCTCTCACCAACGTCAGATTGGCCTTCTTCCTCTTTTTCATAAGTTCCTTAAGGCCCCTTTGTTTGGCAAGCTTATAAAAGTTGTACTACTTGGTTTTTGAAAAGTACCGCTCTTGAACTACCCCCTATTAGCAAATAATTCCACAGCTTTCTTCCTTGAAAGTCTGGTCTCCTCACGAGGGCAAAGCTTCTTTGAGCTTAAAGACTCAGGATTTTTGGTGCGAGGCATCTAAGCGTAAAGCAAACAACCAACAAACAACCAAAGTAAACACACAAAACAAACAAGCTTAGAAAAAAATAAAAACTACACTAAGCCCAGAAACCAAGCACTCCCCTACACTAGGCCTACGTTTACCTCTTGCCAAACTCACTTAAGCAAAATGGTTGAAGATTTTGAATTGGGACATTTGCATTTTAAAACCATTAGGGAAATCATGAGAAAACCTAAGAATTCATAATTTTCAATTGCCCAAAATCCATTTCTTGAAATTCTTAATATGTAAAGTCAAAACCATTGAGAAATTACAGTTTCGAAACAACAGAGGTAAATCAGAGGTTTAAAACCTCCTCTATGAGCTCAGGTCACGACTTGAAAACAGTAAGGTCATGACTTGAACAGATAGAGGGAAATTTTTTAATTTAGAAAGGTTTGAGGTCACAACCTGAAAACAGCGAGGTCACGACTTGAACCCAGAAAGTTCAGAAAACGTAGCACATACCAGTTTGCTCAAAAACCAAATCATTTACAGAAATGCAATCCCAAGCAGTCTAAAAACCAGTTAAACAACATGTTTAACATCCAGCAATACTCCACTTAACCAAAATCAAAGCCCTAACAAAAACAACATTACCTACCCCTAAAAAAACGCAGGAAACTAAACCAGGAAGAATAGAAAAACTAAAAACAAAAAGGAGGGATTAAACAGACCTTGAGAGAGTGGCAGGATGGAAGAACTGAACGCAAGCATAGAGAGGAGGCTTGTTCATGAACTGCAGGAGGTGGATTTCAGAGTGGAGGTACTCACAAATTTGAAGAATAGAAACAACTAAACAGCTGGGGAGGGAGCAAACCATTAAAAAGGCTTAGCAGTTGTGACTTTGGAGGGAACTTGAAAAGTGCAGCTGTTGAAGAATCCAAGATTGGAGAGTCACGACTTAAGCAGAGGAACAGTCATGGGGGAAAGGAGAGATGAACATAAGAGGTGAAAAACTGAAAGGAGGGGTTAAGTATGGTTTTACAACAAAAGGCCTAGGGTATTAAGTCTTTGGAATGAATAGAACTTGAATCCAGGGTAGGTTCAAGGGCAAAATGGTAATTAGGGTTGAAATAAGTAGGGGTAAAGAGGTGAACTCAAAGAAAAACTCTAACTTTTCATGTCAGGTCGCGACCTGATATAAGTGAGGTCACGACTTCACCAGAAAGAGGGGGATTTAGGGTTTCAGAAAGGCTCCAAGTCACGACCTGAAGGCAGTGAGGTCGCGACCTAAACTCACAGAGAGCCTTTACCCAAAGTCTTCACTAAGTCGCGACCATAGATAGAGAAGTCATGACTTAAACACACAGAGAGCTCCAAAAGTCGGACTAACCTCCAGGTCGTGTCCTAAAAATAGTGAGGTCACGACTTGAGTTTATAGAGAGCCTCTGACACTCTAGACCCTAAAAGCTTCAAACCTAAGTCCCTAAATCGAAATCACTTACCAAAATGCCTACCATAACAACCCAACTCAGCAATCCATCACTAGATTTTCAACAATTCAAAACAAAACACCAAAAATAAGTGATGGAAGATATGGAAAAACTTTCAAAAGTTCAAAATTTTTAAAATTTTTTTGCTAAATCTTAGTAAGAACTACCCATAGCAAGGAACAACCTAACAACCAAAACACAAAACCACTTTTAAAAACTCCATCCCCCACACACTCAAAGTAATGTCCATATTGTGACACACAGTCACACTAAAACACAAAGCCCAAACACATAACAACAAAGGTGGAAGTTATGAAGTTTAGTTCAAGACTGAAGCACAACACATCACCCTTCTAGAGAGAAGAAAAGAGCTAAGCGTAAAGGTGGGTAAACTCAAGAATGCAAAGAAGTGCGTGGTGGTGACAAAATATAAGCATAAATACAATCACATCAAACTCAAAGCCAAGAGAGATTATTAAAAACAAACATAAAACAAAACATAACAAATAGAATTTAAAACTACTTCTACTAAGGACATCCCTTTCGCAGTCTCAAACAGTCACAGCAAGAGAATTTAAGCACAAGTAAATCCATGTGAACAGTAAGAAGTAAAGGAAAGGGATGACCTGGCCTTAAGAAGGCGGTGCGGGCTCTTCATAGAGCTTGAGGAGATGATCGTTGTACTGAAACATTTTGCTTGTGGCCTCCTTCTTAAGCTCTATTATCCCGAAGTTATGCACTTTTGTCACATTGTAGGGTCCATCCCAGCTCGTCTTAAACTTACCCTTGAATTTGAATCAAGCTTGATACCTTAACACCTTGTCACCCTCCTTAAACTTCTTTCTCAAGATGTTGGCATCATAGACAAGCTTGGTTTTCTGCTTGTAGATGTCTGAGCTGTTGTAGGCATCTAACCATATTTCTTCAAGTTCTTGAATTTGAAGGAGTCAATTCAGGCCAGCTTCCACCAAATCAGCGTTACAGCTCTTAACCGCCCAGTATGATCGATATTCCAGCTCCACCAGAATGTGACAGGACTTACTATAGATGATCCGATACGGAGACATTCCAATTGGGGTCTTGTGGGCAGTGCGGTAGGCCCACAGTGCATCGTCTAGTCTTAAGCTCCAGTCTCTACTAAACAGCTTGACAATTTATTCCAAGATGTGTTTAATATCTCTATTCGATACTTCAGCCAGGCCATTGGTTTGAGGATGATAAGGGGTGGACACTCTGTGGGAAACCCCATATTTTGCTAACAAGTTATTGAGTAACTTGTTACAGAAGTGGGTTCCCTGTTCACTGATTAGCACTTTAGGTACTCCAAACCTACTTAAGATGGTGGACTTCAGAAATTCAGAAATCGTAGGTGCATCATCTTTATGTGTGGGGATGGCTTCTACCCACCTAGAGAGGTAATCTATGGCTAGGATGATGTAGGTGTAACTATGAGAGGGTGGAAAGGGGCCCATAAAGTCTATCCCCAAAGCGTCGAAGATCTCATAGAACAGGATAGGTTGCTATGACATTTCATTCCTTCTCCTAACTCCCCCAAACCGTTAGCATTTATCACATGCCTTATAAAAAGTGAATACGTCTCTAAATAAGATGGGCCAGTAAAATCCTGCATCTAAAACCTTCCTAGCTGTTTTTCTAGCACTAAAGTACCCCACACATAAGGTATCATGGCAAGCCTCCAGAATGGCTAGAGCCTCTACTTCCGAAATGTACTGTCTAATCACTTGGTCAGAACATAACCTCCATAAGTGTGATGGATCCTAAATATAATAGAAAGCTTCGCTCCTAAGCTTTTGAGCCTAAAAGGTGGTCAAGTGAGAAAGGATTAGACCAGTAGCAATATAGTTAACTAAGTGAGCAAACCATGGTTGAGAAATAGACAATGCACATAGAGATTGGTCAGGGAATGAATCACAGATAATACAGAATCAAGTACTCCCTTAGTTTTTAAAGGTACCCTGCTCAGGGGGTCTACTACATGATTGACATTTCCAGCTCTGTCTTTCACTTTCATATCAAATTCTTGAAGCAATAACATCAACCTCAAGAGCCTCGGCTTTGATTAAGGTTTGTGGAAGAGGCATTTTATTGTCGTGTGATCTGTAAACACAACCACTTTAGAATTTATTAGGTATGGTCTAAACTTATCAATTGCAAAAACAATTGTAAACAATTCCTTCTCAGTAGTGGTATAGTTTTTCTGAGCTGCATCTAGAGTTTTAGAGGCATAAGCAATCACTTTTGAAACATAATTCTCCCTTTGACCCAACATTACCCCCATACTCAAGTTCGAAGCATCATAAGAAATTTTGAAAGGCAAATCCCAGTTAGAAGAGGTCAAAATAGGAGAAGTAACTAACCTATTCCTTAATTCCTCAAAAGCAAGCTCACATGCATAGTTAAAGTGAAAATCAACATCTTTTTGCAGCAGTTTAGAAAAAGGTAAAGTGATTTTACTAAAATCCTTGATGAACCTTCTATAGAACCCCACATGTCCTAAAAGGGACCTCAACTCTTTCAAGTTGATAGGGTAGGGCAAAGAAGATATCACCTCTACCTTGGCTTTATCTACCTTAATTCCTTTTTTAGAGATTAAATGTCCTAGCATGATGCCTTGGTTAACCATAAAATGGCATTTTTTATAATTCAAAACCAGCTTCTTCTCAATACATCATGCTAAGATTTGGTCAAGACTTTTCAAACAATCTTTAAAAGAATTCCTATATACAGTAAAATCCATGAACACATCCATGTATTTTTCAATAAATTCAGTAAAAATGGATAGCATACAGTATTGGAATGTGCCAGGGGCATTGCAAAGACCAAAAGGCATTCTTTTGTAAGCATAGGTTCCAAAGGGACAAGTGAAAGTGGTCTTGTCTTAGTCTCTAGGATCTATGGGAATTTGGAAATATCTAGAGTGTCCATCTAGAAAACAATAATGACTCTTCCTCGCTAATTGTTCAAGCATTTGATCAATAAAGGATAAGGGAAAATGGTCTTTCCTAGTGGCATCATTTAGCTTCCTATAATCAATATAACTCTCTATGAGTTTTGCACCCTAGTTGGGATGAGTTCATTGTTCTCATTTTTAACTATTGTGATCCCACTCTTCTTCAGCACGACTTGTACCGGTGACACCCACTCACTATCAGAAATAGCGTATATGATTCCAGCTCTCAGAAGTTTGTCTACTTCTTTCCTAACCACATCAGAAATTAGATGATTCAACCTCCTCTGGCTTTGTTTAATTGGCTTGGAATCTTCAGTTAGTAAAATGCTATAGGTACACACAATAGAGTCTATTCCCTTAATGTCAGCTAATTGTCAACCCAAAGCCTCCCTATTTCTTCTAAGGACTCCTATTAAACTAGTCTCTTCATATTTAGTTAAAGAACTAATAATAATAATAGGCAGTTTATTCTCAAGCTCAAGATAAGCATATTTGAGATTGAGAGGTAAATCTTTCAGTTCTAAAGTTGGGGGTTGGACAATAGAGGGAATTAGAGTAGAAACATCAGTAAAGTTAAAGAAACTCCCCTTTATAGACCCTTGTGAAATACACTCGCCAACTTCACTTGGATCCACTATGCTTGCTTCAATCTTATCAGATGTTGCACCAAGCTCACATTGGTTTACAGTAGCAACAACCTTAGGTTGGTTTGCCTCCATACCTACATCATTATTAAAGATTAGATCATTCAAAAATTACAAGGTATGTGTCACACCTTACTATCATATCATCTTAGGGTTCAATTAAAACCATTTTACACCACATTGGATGGTCTTGGGCTCAATTTTATCCCAAAAACACTGATTTTCAGATTTTTACTGTTCATAATGTAAAAATCTAGTTTTCTGGCAAAAATTAAAAAATCCATAACTTAATATAAAAAAATTGAAATGGAGTGGTTCAAAATTCTATAAAAAGCTCTTTGAATGCTCTTTCAAGGAAAAATAATTTTGTAAACCAATTCTATTTGAAAAAGTGTCAGATTTTTGTAGAAATCACCTCTATCCATTTGGCAAAAACCCTTTTTCCAGATTCTGGACCTTAACTTTGAAAAATCATTAAAAATTGTGTAGTTGGCCATTTCTAACGTGCTACTTATTGATTTGAAGCTCATGACATGAATTTTGAAGCATACTAAATTTCATGAAGAAATTCGTTCAGGAACTTAATAAAACGTGGCTCTAATTTGACATCCTGCTTAGGGATTACAATACCAACCATACATACTTATACATAACCAAATATAAATGTTTCCTCATGGTTCATTACCATATTTATCCTTGGATTTGCAGCCTCCCTTTTGATGATTCAGTTCCTAAAATATTAGGTTATCTATAGGGGATGAGATTTGATGAAGCCTTAGTCGTTATGGGCTCTCAAAAACAATTCAATTCTGAATAGAAACGTACTATAGTGGTACGATCCGAGTCGTGTTCACTTCAAGGAGCCTGACTTGACCCTATGTAATCTAGGTGATAAAACCATGTGAAAAGATAAAAACGTGGGGATTGTAAAACTAAATTGAGTTGCAATTAAAAGAAGTAAAGTCTTTTTGGTCTTTTTGAAATGAATTAAAACAGTAATGAAAAAAGCAATTAAATGGATAGTTTGAAAACTCAATTGATGAAAATTCCCTTTGGAGAATTGATTGAGCCTTTATCACTTCAAAATATACAGGGAATTTACCCAAAACCAATCTTAGCTAGTTTAGAAAACCTTCCAAACTTAGGTAATTCAGCATGTTAATGAAACCTTTGACCCAAAGACTTACAACAAAACTAATCACCCTCGTGAATGAACAATTGGCGAGATTAATACAATGGTAACAACTCGAACACAATAATCAATTATGCTATCAACGTACCACAATTAATCAAAACTAAAACTTAGATTGAAACCAATCAAATTCACAAGATTAAATGCAGAATTCTCATTACAAAACAAATACAAAAGCATAAATTCTCATAATCCAATCCAAAATTACAAGATAGTAACAATAAAGTTCAGCTTTAACAACAATACAGAATTGCTAACCAAGAACAACTAGAATCTTATTAAAGTAATGGAAAATATGAAGTAAAAATCCCAAAGTTAAGTCCCAAGCTCATGTTCTCATCAAAACTCCTTAGAGCAAAACGTCCTAGCCTCTCATGACCTCAGAAACAGCTCCTTCAAGCTCTGAAATCATAGCACTAGCCATAACAGATGAAGATGGATGATGGATGATGTAGAAAACTGATGGAATAAGATAGAAAACGGGTGGAAATTAGTGGGAATTGATAGGAGAACCTCAAGAACCCTTAAAGAATCCTAGGAGATGAAAATAGAGGTGCCGAGCGGTGAGAGGCAGCTGGCTCGCGTGGTCTGTTTCCCAAAATCACAATCTGAGGTTTAAAACCCGATTCAATGTTAGTGTCCTTTTCATCGCGACCAAATATCCAGGTCGTCGTGACTAAATGGCCAAATGAAGAGCTGCGTTTAGTTTGGCCTTTTCTGGAATTCCTGAAATCTGTTGGGCCTTAGTTGTAATTTTCTCGAACTTAGGTCCTTTGGAGATACTTTTCACTTGACTATTGACCTAAAAATCAATTTAAGCACTTGTAATATCCAATTCAATTTTGTAAATGATGATTAATTAAAATGATGCACAATTTGACAGTTTTACCTATACAAAGTGCTTAATGGGAATTTAAACCCACAATTATAGATTACTACAATTCACATCATAACATGCATTTTAAACCAATAAATTCCTCTAAAAACACGTAATTGGATATGAATTAATACAGTAAAACTTGGTCAAATCAACTCCCCCACACTTAAACATTTGCACTCCTGAGCAAATTAAAAACAGAAATAGCAAGAGTTATGAGAAGACTAGAGTCGAGCACAAACGATAACAAGTGCTCCTCATAACCAATCAAGCATACATCAAAGACCAATAGCACTTAACTAACCCACAGGATGAAAGCGACAAGTCAAATAGTAGTATTCTCCAACAAGCAAAAATAGTAAGAAAAACCATGCAAAGCAATTAACCAAAACAACCAATCAACCAAAGGGAATGAGCATCGGAGATCACTCAAAGGATAAAAGTGTATCGCTCAACTCACCTTAATTGGGTCATTTTCTCTCAAATCCACCTGACAAAGCAATCTACCATAAGCTTGTAACGGTTCTTGTCACATCCAATTTTACGGTAATTAGGAATAAGAAATATTCCTAAATAATTAAGAGCTAAAAATGATAAGGAGAATTAAAAGAATTTTGGTGGAAGATAATTATTATGATTTTCCAAGCCAATTATGGAAATTTGACTAATTAAGGAAAATTGGTCAAATATAATTATGGAATAATATTTTTGAGTCTTAGAAAATTAAGAAAAAATAAGGATAATATCCATTGAGAATTATATGAGATTATAAAATTGGTTTTATGACCAAATTACCCTTAGAGAAATTACAAAATAATTTAAGGGTGATTTAAGTAATTTAAGGGATTTTATTTGGAAAATTCCAAATAAATATTTTTAAGGGGAATAAAATCCTAAGAAAATTCCTATGATATCCCAAGGAATTATAAGAGATTATGGAATTAAATGAAGACCCTCAAGTATCCAAGATTTTTCCTAATACCTTTGGAAAGTGAAAAAACCCTAAAGAAAAGGAAATTAGTTTTCCTTTTTATTTAATTATTGGCAAATTAATTTTGAGACAAAGAGGGCAATTTGGGAAGATAAAAATAAGGAGAATAAACTAGAGATCTGACAGAAAATAATTACAGAGGCCAAAATACTGTAATTATAGAAACGAAGTTAAACTCGGAGTCGAAGTGCACCGGTAAAGCAAGACTAGAGTCTTGCAATTCAAATGGTTCACAATTAGCCATGTGTCAAGCTCCTAATGGAGAGGATTTGAACTTGCCAAGTGTCATTACTCAAATGGAGAGGATTTTGACTTTTGGTAATTAATTTCATTTGGATTTAGTTAATTATGAAAGAGAAAGCAAGATTAAAGAGGGTAATAACACTTGGAATTTCATTTATGATGGTGGCTGGGATATGTTAGCTCATTAAACAAGCTCATCTCCCCTAATATTCAGATGTTATTTTGTGCAAGAGGGAACCAAGAGAGAAAAGAGGGAGTTCAAAGGGAAATCAGGGGAAAAACTACCAACTTGATCATACAACCAAGGATTCAAGGTTAGTTCTTGGTTCTAAATGGATCCTTCCCTTGTTTTCTTTCTTTGTATGGTTGAAAATTTCTGTTTCCTCTCTTCTTTGGGTGCTGGACGAAATCCTTCTCATGTGGGGAAAGAAGTTTTGTTGATCATACTTGCTAGAACACTTCAGAATATGTTAGATCCTAGTAGTTGCAAGTGGTTGCGAGTTGATTTTTAAAGTGTTTTCTTGGTTGTGTACCATATGGACCATTTCAGCCAAGGTAGTAAATAGACCTTAGGATGTGTTTTTCAGTGTTTTAAGGCTTTCATGGGTCTCAAAATGAAAAAATGGTGTAGGGTAAACCAAAAGGAACAAGTGTTGGAAGCATTAAAACCAAAGTTGTAATTTTGGGTTAAAGAACCCTCTTGGTTCGGTCAAGAGCAACTAAAAGGAGGAATTTTATTTTCTTAAATATAAGCATATATTTGGAATCTACATGAAAAACCATGCAGGAATAAGTCAAGAAGCAATTTTTAAGGTTAAAAGGAAACAAGTTCAAAAATAAAGAACAAAGGTAGAAGCTTTAAGGAGCAAGTGTCATATATAGTTGTGTTCTTGCTTTTACTTGGTTTGGTTAATGACTTTTTCTGCCCTTTTTTGATGGATTACCATGCTAGGGTTTGATATTTGTGAAGGAGAAGAAGAGAAACAAAGAAAACTCAAGCTTTTGGAGCAAGGTAGCAAGTTGAACCTAGCTACTAACATTGACTTGGCATTATTGATTATTGCATGATTAATTGCTATTATATGGATGAACTTTCTTGATTATAATGTGGCTGTCTTTGCACTTTCTTGCTTTGACCTTTGCATGATTAAGTTTGTCAAGTGATAAGCATGCTAGTTCACCAATAGTAGTTAATATAATTATGCATGTTGATGATGCTTGTTGATGATATAGTTGGTTAATTTGCTATTGAGATTTCAATGAAATCTCATTCCTCAAATACAATCTAACATTTTAGAACCTAAAACATCCAAGGGCAAGATGTAGATTGAGGGTTAAAAGTATGGTATCATACCATAAAAATTTGTGGACATTTGGGTTATGTAATATTATGCTGGGCAGTGCTGTAAATTCACTGACACTGTCACCTTTATGCGATATTTTGATTAAGTTCCCAAACGTGTTTAATTACAAAATTTGGCATGTTTGTAGGTCACGTTCTAGGATTTATTTTGATGTCTAACACATTAAAAATGGCGAACTACACCATTTTTAATGATTTTTCAAAATTAAGGTTTAGAATCTGGAAAAGGGGTTTTTGCCTAATAGCAGAGGTGACTTTCATAAAAACCTGATGCTTTTTCCAATAGAATTGGTTTACAAGACTATTTTTCCTTGAAAGCACATTCAAATATATTTTTATATAATTTTGAATCACTCCATTTTAATTTTTCTAGATTAAGTTATGAATTTTTGAAGTTGGGCCAGAAAAATGGATTTTTACCCGATGAACAGTGAAAATCCGAAAATTAGTGTTTTTGAGTTAAATTTGAGCCCAAGACCATCCAATATGGTCTAAAATAGTCTTAATTGAACCCTAAAATGATACGATAGTAAGGTGTAACAGTTCTACTATCTCCACTAAGAATGCAATGATGTGTTGGATCAAAAGGACTTTAAGGGATGTAATGGTAAATGACGGCTAGGTGGGATGAATGATAGAATGAAATAAAACAAGTACCAATATCCAAAACTGATTTCCAACTAGCTTTACATTGAAATGCTTGATGCATGAAACTTTAATCTTCAATCCACCAAGGAATTTGCCTTATTCAAAATTTCCTTATTCTAAGGATCCATTTTTTTAAAATAATTTTATTCTTCTTTTTTTTTCCTTTCTTTTTTTTATTTTTTTCACATTCTGGCAATTCCAAACCCAAGAAGATAGAGTACTACATTATGATTGTAGTGGTAAAAAGTGTAGTTGGAACTTGAATAAACCAAACATGTTTTGGTACTTAAATTTGAAAAAGGCTCAGAGGTAAACAAGGGTTAAATAAAGTGGCTTGTGTTTGGGTAAAAGGTTTAAAAATGAATGCCTTTATCCTTTTCAAAACACCAATGGATATGAAGCTTTGACAAAGAACCAGGACAAGTTCTAGAGAATGTAAAATCAAGTGGACAAATCACACTAGAATGGAATTTAGCCTCAAATAACTTCCAACAAGGTTAAATCTCTCATGTTCATCCACAATGCTCAATTGAATGTAAGATTAATTCCAATGCATGAATAAAACTACCAAAATTGCAAATCAAAGAATGAAAACCATTTGAAAATTTCAAACACCCATGAATAAATCAAGAATTGAAGGAGTTTCAATGCAACTTGAAAATCTCAAGAAAAATTTCTTGCACAAAACAAAAAGGGAGTCAAAGCCCAAATGTGGGTGAGTTTCAGCTAGACCTTTGCTTAGCATATGAAACAGCTTTTATAGAAGACAATGCAAGTTCATCGTGACTAACACAGTAATTCACCGTGACCAAGATAATCACAGAAGCACAGAAATGAAACTTCGTTGCGGCTAACTTAGGACTTGTCGTGACAAATCAATCAAACTGAGAGCACTCATGCGCAAGAAACAGAACTTGCTCGCAACCAAGATAGCTACTCGCTGTGACCAAAATGAAGGCAAAGGCAAACCAGAGACAAAAGAGCACAAACACTCCCCTCCCCCACACTAAAATGCTACGATGTCCTCATTGTAAAAGATAACACACAAAAACTCGAGGCACCATGAAACACACGAGAATAAGCAAAGCAAAGCAGATAGCAGTTAAAGCAATAGGGAGGCCATGCAGTTTCCATCACCGCTTAAAGTCACAAGTAGCATCAAGAGGAAAATAAAAGTCAAGGTTCAACAACAGTGCAGAATCCAGGTAATCAACCAAAATGAATCACAGGCAGAAAAAGAAACATAGCGAAAGGGGAAACAGTCAAGGATAAAACAAAGCTCTAGTCCTCCTCATCCGCCCTCTTCTCTTCTGCAAGTGGTTCCATATTCAATGGTTGAGAGCTAGAGGGTCCAGTAGGTGATTCAAATGGCTCTCTGTAACTAGGACAACTAGTGCTGAATGCTTCCTTTGGCTCAGGAGGACATAGTTCTGCAGAGTTGTAATCCTCTGATCAAAATTGTCCTGGAGCAAGGCAATTTGTTGGCTGAGACTCTCCATGGTGATTCTAGAGCCACCAGTACCTTTAGCTGCCTCTTCAATGTTAGCAGGCTCGTCCTCAGCAACTCGCTTGACCTTTTTCCAGCTACGTATCTCTGTAGCCCGCTTATTAGAGGGCTTGTAGCATTTAGTTTGGACTCCCTCAAATAGGTTATCATCATCCTCTACTGGCATTCCTGTTTTAATGTAAAGCCCAGAGATCAAGTGGGGAAACACTAGATTGGCTCTAGTGGAGCGAGCACATTGCAGAAGGGACTCCATAACAATCAGAGGGATGTCAATCTTTTTTTCCTTCATCAACATGTATAGCAGCAGGGCACCTTCCTTGGTGATGTCAGATATATGGGCGCTAGGCATGACATTGTAGCACATAAAGTTTAGCTAAATACAAGCCTCATCATTCATAACCTTTCTTTTGAGGTATACGTGATCCTTGACCCTTTGTGCCCAAGTTCCACCCTCCAAACACAGAGTTCCAAGGTGTAACGTCCTAAATTTTGGCTTATAAATACAAGTAATAGCACAAAGAAAGGATAATTACTAAGTCTAATGGAATGAAAGTCTCAGAGATCCCTCAAAGGAAAGAGAGATTCTCCAAGGGCAAATGTGTAAAACAATAGTGTTCGGGGACTAAAGAATGATGAACTAGAAACAACTAAGGGCCGGAGGTTATGCCAGAAACTTATAAGAGATGGTTCCAAAGGTTAGACCTAAGGAGGGACCAAATTGCAAAGAAAAGATTCCTAGGCCAAGTAGGAACCTAATTGTAAATAATAAAAGTTCTTGTTGGGCAATGCTCAGAGTTAGCGAAAAGGGCCCAAATGACTTAGAAAAATTCTAGAAAAATGGGAATAGAAAAATGGGAATAGGATCCCAGAGCCGATATAAGGCCAGAAATGATGAAAAAGCCTTGAAGTCATTCTAGGGTTTTGGATAATTTGAGATAGTAACTTAAATTGAATTATTTAAGTTATGAGACAACATCAAATGATCAGGAAAAACTGGGGACAGTAGTTGAGGAATTTACACAGATTGTAAAATTAATTCCGTCCCTAGAAACTAAAAAGGTTAGCTTTAATTAAATTTAAAGCCTATTTATACCCTATCCAAGAAAAGTCAAAATAGCTGTCTACAGTTTGGCTTTTGACCCAAGAAAAATTAGAGGAATTTCCCGTGATGAAAGGAAAGAATGAAACCTAGAGACAGATCAACAGAGTTACGAGTCGATAGAAAGAATTCAGAGAAGGTAACCCTGATTAAGTATTATCTAATAATATTTCTAGGAAAAGGAGAAAGAAAATATCTAAAGACCATCATGAAGGTGCTGAGTCACCAAATGCAATCATAACACCTACAAGTCATCATGCTGAGTCACCAAATACAATCATAACACCTACGAGTCATCATGCTGAGTCACCAAATGCAATCATGACACCTATGAGTCATCATGCTGAGTCACCAAAAGATATTTATGGATAGCAAAAAAATTAGAACGCAGTATGAGAATATTTTAGACAGTCCTTTGTCTACCCATTATAGTGAAATCTCTATTGCGTAACTTAGTAAGGTTAAGTAGCCTGTCAATATAGCTAATTATTTTCATCTATGCTCCTCTAAGATGGCACCATATATATACTTAATTAAGATGAGAAAATGGTGTGAGAACATGTCCTAGTAGTACTGCATCAATCAAGACTCAAAAAAAGTACCCGATACGATGCAAAATAGCAAAATAGGTAGATGAATGCCTAAGGGCTATATTTTGCATGAATTTTATATTAATTTCCTCTCTATTTTAATGTCAAAATGATGAAGGAATATGAAAGTGACAAATGTATTGTTAGATGGGAAAAGAAGGTATTACGTGTACTGTTGGATGTAAGACATGTGTACGGTTGGATGCAAGACACGTGTGCGGTTGGATTAAAGACATGTGGCTTGATGATGTAAGCATGATGTCATCAAGATGAGATAAGCATGATGTCATAGAACACATGTCATCATAAGATAAAAAGAGAAAATGGACGGTCCAGATCAAGCCACGTATTTTTAGGATCAACGGCCATATTCAGTCCTGTCTTCTATAAATACCCCTCCCCTCCATTTCGTCCAAGCTCCTTGAACCCATGGGAAAGCTCTTACAAAATGGTTTTTAGAGAGAGAAAGAAGAGGGAGAAAGAAAGGCCAAGTGATCCCAAGCTAGATCAAGCTCTAAAACAAGGTATGAGTGCCTTTTTTGTTGTAGTTTCTACCTCCCTTGTTATTTTTGAGCTGGTGGTTGGTTTGATTGAATTTTTTATGATTGAAATCCTATGGGGAGGTATTGCACAAAATTTATTAGAATAGGAAAAGATGGAATAGATGTTAGAAACATGTTTAAAGGCTTGGAAACAACAAGAATCAAGTGGTTCTGTGTTGATTTTGCAAGAAATCCAACTTTCCCTTAATTTGTGATTCTGTTTAGCCTTGACTGTTCTGAATGGTTAATATTGGATTTTGATTGTTTTGAGCTTAGAAATGGATTCTACATGTAAAATTATATGGGAATAGTATGTGGAAATAATTTTGGGAAGATTGGAATTAAAACTCAAAAGTTAGAGTTCAAGTATGTTCAAGAAAGAATCAAGTAAAGATAAGTTGATGACTTGATTCTAATAATTGTTTTGCATCATGTATTGATGTGTTTAGGACCTTGGAACATCCAAGAGGATGTTTAATGGTGTCGACCAAAAATCCATAAGGTTGGAAAGACAAGGGAATCAAAGGAAAAACAAGAGGAAAGCTATGTTACAAAGTAGTGAACTTACCTATAATGTGTGCTTGATATGTATGCCTGCATGATGTAGTTGTGTTGTCATGATGTAACTAAGCTATGATGAAATGTTTGTAAAGTTATGTTTTTAATTTTATGTTATGTTTTTCCTTGGCAATATGTTATAAAAGCATGAAATGCTTTAGCTTACTTTCCATGGCATTCATGTATTAATGTTATAACATGTCATGCATGTACATTATGTCTTGTATGCTTATGGGTAGTGTTTGCTACTGAGATTCCTCCAAATCTCACCCCTCTCTAACCAAACATTTAGGTCAATCAATGGTGGACAATAATGGCACGAGAGGCAAGGAGAAGAAAGTGGAGAATTATTGGTGTTAATAAATGATGTTATTATTCAATGTATAATTCTCTTATTTTGTAATCTATGTTATGGATGCCAATAATGCCATGTATTTAATGACAATGTTTATGGGATGAATAGAAATATATGAGGATGATTGGGAAAGTGTAAACCCAATTTATGTATGCCAAAGAAATAGAAAGAATTAAAGTAAAAAGAGGTTAAGGGATAAAACATAGGTCATGGAGCAGTGAGCTTGTAGCTCCAATTTGACCTACCAAATGAACAAGCAGCAGAGGACTAGATCATCTGCTTGGAAAAGATTTTCAAAGTTCTAGACTGTCTGACTACGTAGAAAACCCAAAGGGCAATTTACAAGTTAGAGAAAGATACCGACCACTAGTGGAAGAATACCAAGATTCTTCTGTATGCTCAGAACATGAGAGCGACATGAGAGGTGTTCCTAGAGTAATTGCATGAGAAATAAGTTTCAAGGTCAGCCAGGGACGAAAAGGAAATAGAATTCCTAACCTTGAAGCAGAAGGATAACAAGTCAATTGATGAGTAGTTAGCTAAGTTTAGACGTCTTTCTCATTACTTCAGTTACTAGCGTTACCGAGATGATGAAAGGTAGATGACCAAAAGATGGTCAGAGGACTAAAGCAGTCCTTAAGGGAGACGATTGCTCAAAGGCAGTTCAAGCACTTCGACAAGGCAGTTGAGGCTTGTCGAATTACAGAGAATAGTTTGAGCGATCATTTGATTATTGAACCTACTCCCAAGTTAGAGGAAGGAGATCAGGGTAGTACCTCTTCTGATGTGAACGGCAAGAGTCATGGTGATGGAACGTATATGGTTGAGCAAAAAATTTGCTGTACTTATAGCAAGTCCAGACACTTCTGGAGAGAATGTCCAGAGAGTATAGAGAAGCCAAGGTTACGCACCCAAGGACGAGTACTTGCCATCACAGGGAAAGAAGCCCGAAAGTTTTCAGAAATGATCCAAGGAACGATCATTATTATGAACTTCCCAGTGATTGCAATGATACATTAGGGTACTAATCATTTTCTTCTCTCATATGATTGTTTTAAAGGACCTGACTTGGTTATGAATATGTTGCCGTATGATATATATATATGTCCATACCAACATATAATAGGACAATTACATCTGATGGGTGCTTAAACGGTATAGTTGGTTATGAGCACTATTATATTGCCTTAAACTTGATATGTAGGCCTTCTACAAAACTAATATGGTGATAGGATTGAATTGGTTGCCTTCCCATAACAGTAAGGATAAAACCCTTATCCTACCCTTAAGAGAAACGGAGTTAAATCCAGAAGTAAGTTAAACTTCGTAACGGATGCCTATATAGGCAATGGTATGATAAATGAAGCTAACCAAGACTAGCAGAGGATAAGAGAAAAGCGTGTTTTGTCATGATAAACCAAGGGAATTAGTGGCGATGGACGAATACAGAGGGATTATCAAAGAAGGTGGTAACTTCTATCGCTGCAAACAAGGGTTCTGGTCATGACAGTTGAACACAATAACTTTCAGATGTTGAGGTGACATCTCAACAAGACACAACGACTCTCAGAGGTCGCAAAGAGTGAGATTAGTATAAGTTAGAAAGAGAGAGGTAGCCCTCGATTAGAGTTATTAGATTCCCTCTCAAGAGGAAGAGTAATGATGAGGAGTTGAATGAGACAGTTAGGGGTTGAGTCTTTACACCATTAAGAAGGTGTGAGTGGCAACTTAAGCTAGACAAACTCTTACAGCCTCGTTAGGGCTAGGGCCCCATGGTAGAATAGCTATCTCAAGTTCTGGAAGAGATGAATAGGAACCTTGAGATAGTGAGGTAAGATGGAGAGCTCTAGTAAAATATCTTAAGGATAAAAAAGAAGAGGACGAGACGAATGGCTATACAGGGAACTAGCTTAGAGGTTGGCATGTTCCCCTTAATGTTAAGAGATACTCAGTCGCTTGGGGTTTAGGTTGAGAGGCACCCTTTTCAAGGGATAAGTTCTTGGCCAGGAATCTTCCTAGAGAAAATGGGAATTAGTCCTCCAAGTTAGAATTGATGTTGCTCAAGATGAAGCAAAATGCCCTATCCGAACGGGAAAGGGAAGCAGCCGAGACAAGGCAAGCGGAGTTGACCTTACCCAATGGGAGTATGACTAGCCAAGAATGAAGCTAGGGTTAGATGTACTTGAGCTTAGCAAAGTACTAGAGTAAGCAGAAAGAAAAAGAACCTCAAAAGTCCTCTCCTTATGACTTCCAGAAGCAACTACGAACAAAAAAAGAGGCTCCCTCTTGTAGGGATAAGATGTCCGGTTGGCATGCTACGGACATAGCAACCAGTAAGAGCTTATACTCCTTGCATTAAAATGCCAGACATTATGCATGCTAGAGTATGCTCGTACTGAAAAGCAAAGTAGAGGAAAGAGAAGTTGCATAAGTCCTCTCTCTGTACCGTTCTAAAGTATAAGAGACGGTGAGAGCAGCTGGAAGAGTAAGAGAACTTCTAAGACAGATTGGCTTAGGCACCTAAGAGACGAATAGGTGGCCTGAGAAATTAACAGGAGGCTTAAGAAAATGGTATTAGTTCTTGGAACAATTTTGGGGAATTATTAGTATGGTGACCAACTGAGTGGAGATGACTTCACTTAGTCCTATGGTCTAAGTCTCCCAGAGATTGGTACCTATTTAGGAGGATGAGGACTAGGGATGAGTTGAGGATGTGAAAACCTCCTTCGGTTGTAAACTAGTACTGAGAGAGTACCCATGATTTCCTTCTAGATAACCTTATCATTGATTAGGCTGGATTCAATTTCCTTCTAATTAATAGAGGAAAGCCAAAATTAGAGGAGTTAGAGCCATAAGACCTGGAAAAGAGACATTCAGGCTAGCTCTAGATACAAGAAGAACTCCATGTGACACAGAAACAGACTGGGTATTGACGGGAAAATCCTTAAGATGAGGCAAGAGACAAGAATGTAAGCTGAAAAGACCCGGCTAAAGATAGATCAGAAAAAGGGGTCTAAGACAGTAAAGTACCAGGGTTAAGTAAATCAGAATCAGTGCTTCAGTTTCTCATCAGCACTGTTTAGTTAAGTATTTTAGGGAAAAGTAGCCCAAAGAAGGATGACCCTGGGAAAGAATGTGAGAAAGTACAAAAGCCAGAAATGTTAGCCATTTTGGCAAGAATGCACTAAGTCTAACAGAAAATGGAAGATGAAAGTTGATGAAGCTGTTAAGCTACCGAGTATCCTAAGCAGTATGGTTTCAGACTAAGACCTGAGATTTACTTGAAGTTTTGGAGGTCCTTATGAAAGAAATGGACACTACTCTCAACTTCAGTATAGCCTACCATCCTGAGACGGATGGGTAAACATAGAAAATGATATGGATGTTAGAAGATATGTTACACACACATGTGCTTAATTTTGGTAGTGGCTGGGGTATGTACTTACCATTAGCCGAATCTGTTTAAGATGATAGTTCCCATCCAAGTATTTGAATGGCACCACATGAAGCACTCTATGGGAGGAAGTATAGATCCCCCTTGTGCTAGATAAAGTTCAATGAAAGAAGTAAGTATTGTCCTAATATAGTGGATTGGAATTCCTAGTAGACTAAAGTTATTTAGCAAAGACTTCTAACGGCTCAAGGTAGACAAAAGAGCTACTCAGACATCAAAGGAGACCGTTAAGGGTTAAAGTTGGTGATTAAAGTGTAACTAGCAACGGAAGTCGGTCGATCCCTAAAGCTTAAGAAGTTAAGTTCAAACTAGATGGACTGTTTCAAATCTTGTCCAAGACTGGATCAGTGGGTTATAAGTGACCATTCCCCCGTATGTAAGTCAAATTCATGATGTTTTCTATAACTCCCAATGAAAGAAGTATGAACTAGACTTGACACATGTCATAAGTTATGATGACATTGTGCTCCAGAACAACTCGTCTTTGAGATCAAACTAAAGCGAATCACTAATCAGAAAGTGGAACGGCTGAGAAACAAGCAGTTTTCACTAGTTGAGGTTGTCTGGAAATGTCTTATACTAGAAGCTATGAAGGAGATAGAGACTAAGACAGAGGAAAAGTATCCTGAACTTTTCCAATAAGATACACTTTAAATTTCGAGGACAAAATTTTTTTAGAGGGGGAGAAATGTCACATCCAGTAATATGGCAATTAGGAATAAGAATATCCCTAAATATTTAAAGGCCAAAAATGACAAGGAGAAATAGAAGAATTTTGCCGGAAAATAATTATTATAATTTTCTAGGCCAATTATGAAAAGTTTGACTAATTAAGGAAAATTGGTCAAGAATAATTATGGAAAAATAATTCCGAGTCTCAGAAAATTAAGGAAAAATAAGGACAATGTTCCTTGAGAATTATATGGGATTATAAAATTGGTTATATGACCAATTTGCCCTTAGAGAAATTACAAAGGAATTTGAGGGCAATTTAAGCTAATTTAAGGTCTTTATTTGGAAAATTCCAAATAAATATATTTAAGAAGAATAAAATCCCAAAAAAATTTCTATGATATTCCAAGGAATTATAAGAGATTATGGAATTAAAATAAGATCCTCAAGTGTCCAAGATTTTTCCCAATTCTTTTGAAAAGTGGAAAAATCAATAAAGAGAAGGAAATTAGTTTTCCTTTTTATTTAATTATTGGAAAATTAAATTTGAGACAAAGAGAGAAAATTGGAAAGATAAAAATAAGGAGAATAATTTATGGATCTGACAGAAAATAATTACAGAGGCCAGAGTACTGTAATTATAGAAAAGAAGTTGAACCCAGAGTAAAAGTGCACCGATAAAGCAAGAAGCAGAGTCTTGCACTTTAGTTGGCCTACAAGTTGCCACTTGTCAAGCCTTTAATGGATAGTAATTAAGGCTTTCCAAGTGTCAAGCTACCAATGGAGAGGATCTTGACTTTTGAAATTAATTTCAATTGTCATTAAGTTAATTAAAGGGAAAATACAAGACTAAGTAGGCACTTGACACTTGGCTCCTCATTAATGATGGTTGATGGGATATTTTGTGTGGATTGAATGAGCTTCTCCTCCCCTAAATCTGATCCAAGTTTCAGCCAAGCAAGAAAAAAGGGGGAAAAGAGAGAGCTTGAAGGAGAACCAAGGAAAAGCTATCAACTTTGGTCATTCAATCAAGGATTCAAGGTGAGTTCTTAATTCTAGATATGTTCTTGCCTTGTTTTCCTTCTCTTTTATGGTTAAAAAATCTGTCCCCTCTCTCTTTAATGGTTGGCCAAACTGAATAATAAAAGGGGAAGGGAGTTTGATTGTTAGATCTTGCTAGAACACTTTAAAGTATGGTAGATCCAAGTGGTTTAGTGTTGTTTTGAGGAGTTTTTCATGGTTGAACTTCAAGAGGTTTGGTTTGGCCAAGATCAAAACTAAACCCTAGGATGTGTTTTTCAAAGTTTTGAGGCTTCCATTGTGTTCAAAATGAAGAATAGTGTAGGGTAAACCTAAAGAACAAGTGTTGGAAGACATAGAATCGAAGTTGCAATTTTTGGGTTTTAAGCCCTAAGGGTTCAACCAAGCTGAAACTGGAAGAGGAAAATTTATTTTGTTAAATCCAAGTAGATATTTGGAATTTGCATGAAAATCCATGTGGGGTTGAGTCAAGAGGGAATTTTTAGGGATTATGGAAACCAACTCTAAAAATTCAAGAACAAAGATGGAAGCTTTAAGGGGCTTAGGAGTTACTTGAGTTATGCTATTGATTTTATGAGGAATGGTTGATTATTCTTGCTACCCTTTTTGTGGATTGCCATGGGTGAGGCACTTGTGGAAGCAAGAAGGAACAACAAGAAAAAACAAAAAGCATTGGATCAAGGTAGTGGGATCTAATTAGCCATTAATGTTAACTTTGCATTGTTATTTATGGCATATATGCTTGCTATTATATGGTTGAACTATGATGTTGTGATATGGTTGCTCCTTGCATTTGTTGCCATGGCCTTGCATGTTGTGGTTGCCTATTTATAAAAGATTAGTTCTCCTATAATAGCTAATGTTGAAATGCTTTATAATGATGCATGTTAATGTTTGGTTGATTGATCTTGCTACTGGGATTTCTTAAAATCTCATCCCCCAAATATAATCTAACATTTTAGGGCCTAAAACTCCTATGAGCAAGCTACTGATTGGAGACTAAAGTATAGTGTCTTGCCATAAAATTCGTGGACCCTTTTTGGTTATGTATATATTAAGCTACCAGTGCTGTAAGCACACTAACACTGCTATGTTCACGTGACTTTTTGATTATGCTCCCGGACGCGTTTAATCACGAAATTTGATATGATGAAAAATAACGTCTTGATCTTCAAATTGATAACTAATACGTTAAAAATGACCAAGTATATGAATTATAATGATTTTTCAAAGTTAAAGCTCAGAATCTGGGAAAAAGGGTTTTTTAGCAAATGGACAGTGCTGCATTTCACAAAAACTTGACACTTTTTCATAAGGAATTGGATCATGAGATTATTTTTTCTTGAAATAGGACTTAAATATCTTTAAATAGAATTTTGAACCACCCCAATTGGATATGTGTGGAATAAGTTATGAATTTTTGAATTTGGGCTAGAAAAACTGGATTTTTACCCGATGAACAGTAAAAATCCGAAATTTAGCGTTTTTAAGGTAGAAAGTGAGCCAAGACCATCTAATATGGTCTAAAATGGTTTTGAATGGAACCTAAGTTGATATAATAGTAAGGTGTGACAACCCTTCCCTTTAGACCCCCTAGACAGCCCTTTTGTCTGCCAACTCCAAGCATCCCAATTGACTGGTTTGGTCCAGCAACGTTCTATAGGCAATGACGCCTTTATTTGCCATTTCTACACCTATGCCTGATTCCATAGTGCCATGATCATTAATTGTCGCAATGTTTGTGTCCACCGTTCCTTTACTGCTGATAACATCCGCCACCATTATCGGCTTCTACCTTATCACCATTGCCGTTATGCAGAGTACAAACATAACCAAACCTTTTATCATAAAGGTGCTACTTGGCATCACCCTCTCACTATAAAACAATACCTAAAGCGGTCCGAATTCTGACCTAAGACTCGTCCTTGGCTGTACTTAAGCCTGTAACAACATCGTATCTACTACCCACCTAGCCAACGTCCTTAAGCGCCAAGCCCTAGACATCTACCTTTTCATGACTGGCTAATCATTTGACTTCACTGACACCATTTACTTCACTCTTCATGCTGCTATCAACACCTTCAAACTCACCAATAGCATCCTTTTCCCATACCTCATCACCGATCTTTTCTGCGTTGCCAATGTCCTTGAGTATGACAATGATAGCTACTTCGAGCCAGCTCCTATTTTCGATATGACTGCCTTAAATAACCTGTCATTGGCCCACTCCTCCCATCTAACTGTCTATGATGTTGGAGCAGCTCTTGTAGCTGGTGTATCAACCCAGGAGGGCCAAGAAGGCCAAGAAGGCTAGGAAGTTTAGGAAGCCCCTGAACCTGTTACTTTGGACACCTTGGCTAATGATATTGATGAGCTGGCTGAGCATGTCCACCAGTTGCGTATCACACTCCTCCGAGAGATGAAGAGGTAGAAGGACCATAATGCTCTCTATGATCAAGAGTTGCGTTACTGCCGTCATGTGGATGCTTTGATTGTTGGCCAGTTGAACGTCCTCCTACCCCTCAAGAAGGATGACCCTCAGAGCGGAGCCAGAACGTCTAAAGCAGGCACTTCTGGTACAGGACCATCTGGGTCTAGGGCGGATGACACTGGGATGCAGCAATAGTTCTTTTTGTGTTTGCTTTGTATATTTTTTTACTTTGTTTCGTGAGTTAAAGTTACTGGATACTTTTTAAGCTTTTCAGTGTTGACAATTGCTGTGCATGATACTTATTGGATGTTGGTTTAAATTGGTTACATTTGCTATTTTCTTTTCTTTGTTTTGATCCCCTACTTTATTTCACTTATCCTTTTTGTTTTGTTTGCACTCCGCCACCCTTCTCCCTCCTCTTTATGAATTCAATGTGTTGTGCTTCAATTTAAAATCAGACATCAAAACTTTTGGTTCACTTGTTGATTGGTTTGCATGTACTAGTTTAAACATTGAGGACAATATCGTGTTTAAGTGTGGAGGAGGGATCTCTATTTTGGATTTCAACAAATGCTTCATCATACATCTATTTTGGCTCCTTAAGTGCTTCATAACTGATCAATTGTGTGTATTTTTGAAGTTATTAAAGTTAGTTTCCAAGGAAGTTTGAAAATTGTATTGCATTCTGTCTTTCTCCCAACCTTTACCGTGGAAAATGTTTAGTTTTGCTACGGCCAAGTGCTTCTTTTTCATTCATCTTACTTCTCTGCCATACTTCGCTGTGACCAACTTATGGTTTCGTCCTGGAGAAGCAGGCCCGTTACCAGATATAAATCTCGGCCGCTGTTTGTTATGGCACACTTCTTCCTTCGTCGTGATGAGGGCCCTAAAAAAAATTTATAAAAACCCTAACTATTTTGCAATTTCATTTTCTCCCTTCGGAAATTCTCCTGGTTTAGATTCTTTATGCTCCTGTATTTTTAAAAATTGTTAGAAAATTCAAATTCCACTTGTGCTTTTAGAAAACTGTCCATTCTTTTAAATGATGGTTGGACTTCATTTAGTCGTTCCCCACTGCTTTCGACAAAAAGCAAACAAGGTTGCGCTTTGAAAATAGGACTATACGTTTTTTGAACCTTGAGATTAATTAATCGAGATGCTACACTTGTTGGAAGGATATTTGGGCCTAAACTCGTCAAATGGTATGAATCTGATTAATTTCGTATCTCTCTAGAACTTGTTTTAATTCTTAATCGAAGCTTGATGGATTGTCATCTTGTGAACATGATAGAGGCATTCATTTCAAAACCCTTATTGCCCAAACACAAGCCAAACACTTTACCATTGCCAACCCCTTTGAACCATCACTTTGAGTACATGCATACAAACAAAATGTAAATATTTTATTTTATTTTAGCTTTGGTTTTATGTCCAAAAAAAAGATGTTTGAGAAAAGCCAAAGAAAGAAAAGAAAAAAAAGGGAGTTAGTATCTTGAAAAACCTTAACTCCTTTCTTCGAAGACCTTTATATTTGTTTCATGGATAGAATAATTGCAATGATTTGTAGTCAATCCTTCTTTCTCTTTTATTCCATCTATTTCACTTGACCCTCACTAACCATTACAAACCCTAAAAGTCCTCTTGATTTGTAATTTGCAGTTCTTATGGTGGAGAGGTAGAATTATCACTAGCTTATAGTAGAGATTAGACTGAACAAATTTAGAGTGAAATAATCCTAAGACAAGTGAGTTGAGTGCTAAACACATACCCTTAAGATAAATCTCTTTTGCTCAATCTTTTGGATTAAATAATTACAGTGTTACTTTCTTGGCATATTTTTGTTTTACTGTTGTCAATCTTTGTGGGGATTTCTTACTAATTTTCTACTCTCATCTTTAAGCATGTTAGTATTTCTCATTGTACTTGTACCTTTTTGAATTATTTTTATGGGCTTGTCTAGGAGTACAAAGGTCTAAGTGTGAGTGAATTTGATTAAGCTCAAATTGTTTATATTATTTGATGACATATTCTAGATTTTTGTTACTCATTTTGGCTCATTTTGATGTTAGTTGTGCTTATTTAAGTTTGAGAGCCCTTGTTTTGAAGTTAGTGGTATTTAAGGGTAAAATTGTCATATTTATTCATTAATTGCACTTAAATGATTTTCAAGATGATTGATTCCTGAAACCATTACTTTTTATTTCAGGACACTTAAGAAGAAGAGCAAGAGTGAAGATCAAGGGCTTGCAACATATAAGGGACAACATCAATGTCTCTGGTATGGTTTGCCGCGGTGAAACCATATCTTTATCACAGCGAACTCTTTAAATCAACAATCCTGACCTAAACCACTTTTGAAAATTTTACCTGTCCACTCACACAAACTGACCCAGTACACTTCATTACTAGTTTAGAAACCCTATTTTCAGGGAAGTGACATCATTCACTCCAAACACAACCTCCATTTTGTTCCCTCTCATCTCTATCTTATCTAACCCTAATTTTCCTCCATTTTCCACTATAAATCCTCCACTATGAGAAGCTCAGATTTATTCTTAGTTGAGATGCTTCAGATTTCTATGAGTAGCTAGGCGTTTCTTTTCCTCTTGAAGGTGTAACATTGGCTGGAGTTCAATGAGCTAAGAAGGGAAGTAGTTTAATCTTAGTTTAGCTATGAGTTTATGAATTTCTAGGTTTAGAGTTTGTAATTTGTAGTTAAGCTATCTGATTATAGTTGTAATCGGTACTGGATTTCTATTTGTGTAGTTGATTGATTTTTGTACAACTTTTGAGCATAAATATATGAAGTATCATGTATGTTAATTGGGATCTTTTGATTCTCTCTATTCTTGTACGGTTGTGTTTTGATATTGAGTTGATTTTGATTACATTTGACCCATTGCATTAATCATACCTTTCTACACACACTAAGGGGCACTTAACAGAATCTTGAGTAATGGAGCTCTATTACTTAAGATTTTGGACTCAAAGAGTACTTTGAGGTTTACCATTTGAAACTTAGTGAATTATACTTCCATATCAATTGATTTTGAACTATGACAGCCTAAGCACACTTTCAAGAGGACCTTTATCATTGTTTGGTTATCTGTTTATCATCATTCATTTCCCATTTTCCCTAAAATCCAAAAATATTTTGTTTATCATTCAGTTCAATTCACTTAATATTTTCAAAAAACCAAAACCTCCTTTTTATGTTCAGTTTGCAGTGCATGGCATCTAAGTTAGCTTAAATCCAGTTAATAGGCTCTAACTAAGCGAAACGATTTGGGGTTGCACCCTATAGTGCAATCATTGGATAAAAATTTTGATTTAACCTCCAAGGTCTAGAAAAGGTTGCGAATCAGTGACCTGAGTGGGTTTTTCACTAAAAATTTTCTAATTGTCTAGACTTACTCCTTCTTGCATAGTTTTGTTTTTTGCACATACTTTGAGAGTGTATAGCACTTCATACACCTTAAACTCATTGAGCATTATTTGAAATCATTGAGTTTGCCTTAATTTTGAACTACACATTTGGTAAATACCAAAAATTTGACACTACTTCTTTCTTAAACTCTATTTGTGCTTGAATCTTAAGAGTTTGGTACATGCCTAGAGTGCGCAGAGGCAGAAGGGGTAGAAATACAGCACCTCGTAGACCACTTACCTTACAAGACCAATCTCATTTATCTAGTGAGAGTGAGGAGTTAGAGGAGGATATCATGGTTGAAGTACCTCCTAATAGTGCTAATGGTAGGAATAGGAATGATAATCATAATAGACCTAATAATGGTGATAATGAAGGGCAAGGAGAGAAAAATGGCCAAAATAGGATCAATGGGCAACCTAGGGGTAGAACTATTATGGAATTAACTCAATTTAATGGGAACTTTGATCCTATGCCTGGTGCTTTTCCTACTTTTTATTGTAGATTTTAAAATTAAGGGTTAATTGATTAATTCACTACCTAAATTTCATGGCCTTGCAAGTAAGAACCCATATTTGGACCTCTAAACTCTTTACATACAGTGCCATGTCTGTGAAGTAGTGGGGGTGAGTATTGATGACATTATGTACAAAGTATTTCACTTATCTCTGGAGGGCAAAGCTAAAGAGTAGTACATGAATCTGCCACTCTATGTGGATAATGCATATAAATCATGGACTATTCAAAAGAAAGTATTTTTGGATAAGTACTTCCCTTCCACAAAGATTTTAGCCGCCTGGAAGGAAATTTCAACTGCTAAGCAACAGCCTTTCGAGTCATTTTTTGAGTTTTGGAGTAGGTTCCAAGAAATGCTGACCTGATGGCCCAATCATCAAATCCTTGAGAAGTACTTGGTATAATATTTCTACAACGGGGTATTGACATATGATGCATAAGTCTTAAATGCAGCTGTGAATGGATCTGCGGAGAATATGGAACCACGAGCTATATGGGAATTAATAAGGACTTTCGCTCTTAACAGACAACATGTAAGCTCAAGGTATCCAAGGGACCATAGAGCTGAGAAGGATCCACTGTTGGTCAAGTTGGCTCAAGACATGTCCAAGCTTGCAAGTACCATTGAAGGTCTTCGCTCAAACAAGCCTCGGTCCCTTGCTTTAATAGCAACAAGCTGTGGGGTTTGTGATTCCTTGATATATACTACTCCAAATTGCCCTGAGCCAGTTGAAGAGGTAAATGCAATGTACCAGGTAAGAGATAGGCAATATCATAAAAGAGACCCCTACTTAAACACTTATAATCCTGGTTGGAGAGACCATCCAAATCTTAAATAGAGTGGGGGAGCAAATAAACTGAATCGATTCCAAGGTCATCAATTCCACAATACTGGGGCCTCCTGAAGTAACTTTTAAGACCCTTCAAGAGCTATAGTGACCACCCCATAAAATACTATAGTACCTCAACAACTGCCAAGAGGGGATGATACTTCACAGCTCTTGAAGAGTATAGCTGCAAAAATGACCAATATAGAGAGGTAAATAAAGGAGAGTGATGACAAGTTTGTCTCTATAACCACCATTTTACAAGGAATGCAAAAAGATAATTCAGATATGCATAAAAAGTTGGAGGAGCTCATCTTGAAGAGCACCGGCATTACTAGTAATCTAATCCAACTATCTAATGCGATCAATGACATACAAGCTACAAGTGGGGTAACATTCCTCCCAACACGATGATTAACCCTAAGGCCCTCAATGTGATAACTTAAGAAGTGGAAGAAGGGTTCACTTTCAGGATGAAAAGGTGAATAATGATAAATCTAAACAAGGGATAGAGAGCCCTCTACTTACCCCAATGAGATTGGGCAAATATGAGAGTTTGAAAGAGGAAGAGCTCATGATAAGGGCAAGGCCACAAGAAGACCTAAAAGAGAAGGTGACTCAAGTACATAATGAAGTACCTCATAAGGTTGTACAAGAGTATGAGGACACTATGGAAAGCTTAACTTACAAGGGTAAGCAAAAGAAAGAGAAGATAGAAACTAGTACACAAGGAGCCTCTAAGCCTACAGGTAAGGAGGTATGCACTAAAGATCTTCCTTTTCTTAAAGCTTACTTTTCTGGTAAGAAAAAGTTTGATTCTGAGTTTGCTAATGATGCTTACACTTTGTTCAATAAACTAGAAATTAATGTGCCTATGATTCAATTATTAAAAGGGAACCCTAAATATTTCAAATTGTTAAAAGAATTGTGTAATGGCAAGTAAAGATTTAGGCCCCTTGAGAGGATTCAGGTGAGTACTAATGTGTCATCCCTTTTAAAAGCTAAATTACTGGTTAAGTGTCAAGATCCCAGATCCTACACTATCCCTTGCACCATAAGAGAAGTTCATATTAAGGGAGCATTGTTAGATCTAGGAGCAGCTATAAATGTCATGCCTTAGTTTGTCTACTTAGCTTTAGGGATAAATGGCCTCAAGGACACAAGTGTAGTACTCCAACTAGCAGATAGGTCTATTAGGTGTCCCAAGGGAATTATAGAAGACATTCTAGCTTAGGTTAATGACCTAGTATTTCCTGCAAACTTTTATGTTTTAGACATGTCAAATGAGCTTGTAAATGAAGGCACTCTAATTTTAGGGAGACCTTTCCTCCAGACTTATAAGACTATCATAAGCATGAAACATAGTTGTATAATAATAGAAGTAGGAGACCATGTTGTAACCTTTAATATGAATGAAGATATGCGGTATGCCTTTGATAATTTTGCATTCATGGGTTTAAATGCCATTGATTTAGCTGTTGAGCAATTAAGGGATGAACATGAGCTAAATACGCATGAGGGCTATAACATGGGGTCATTTGAATTGGCTGCTTCTTCTGTTGAATCATCACATGAATCTTTTGAGCTAGACTCATCTTTGAGGGCCTATGATGAATATTTCAATTCCTTTTCTTCTGTTCATTCATTTTTAAGTTCTTATGGGAGCAAGGTGCCATGCATTAATTCTCTAGAAATTGATAGCATGCTTTCTATTTCTGAAGATTTTTCTTTTTCTTCAAGTTTTGATTCCATTTCTTCATTCACGAGTGATATTGCTTGTGGCAAGGACCCTTAAGCTAATTTTGCAGGTGTACAAGATGTGATTGATGCTGTCAGTGGAGTAAAATTTGAGGAAACAAGCATCTGTGATATGAGGTTGCGACCTAAGGAATCCCAAGTCACAACTTCAGATCAACCCTATTAAGAAGGTGGCCTCTGTGATATGAGGTCATGACCTGGACAAGTGAGGTTACGACTTGAGCTCCCTTCTGCAACAACTGAACTTCAAACTTTAATAGCTCCACCATCTCAAGTCTCGGATACTTTGGTTAAAGGGCCAAAACTCTTTAACTTTGTCACATCTCAATTTTTAGGCCTAGAAGCCCTAGGAGTAACCTAAAGAAGGTAGGCTATCAAGTCCTTTAAGTAGAAGTCCTAAAGATGAGAAAGGAAGTCAAAGTAGTTTCAGGGACTAAACTACAAAGTAAAAGTTTTGGGGGCTAAAGTATAATCAAAGCTAGAGGCTCTAGTAAAGTCTCAAGGGCCTAGAAAGAGAAAAGAGGCTAGATACAGGCCTAAAGTTACGTTAGAAGCCTTAAAGAGGTAGTTGTATGAGGTTAAGTCCAAGTAGGGACTAAAATGTAAGTTCAGAAAGTTACAGCTAACAGGGGTAATAATGAAAAGTACACAAAGATTCTAGAAAAATTCTAAAAAATGGGAAATAATATTCTAAGACTGTTGTGAAGAGAAATGATGAAAATACCTCTTAGGCAACTAAAATAGAATTTCTAAGGCTGTGGTCCGTAAAAGTTACACCATTTGAGGTAATTATTTAGAATAGCAAGAGACCTAAAAAATGTACATAAAAATGAGGTTAAAGGGTTAAAAGGTTGTACTAATTTATAATATTAGTCTCACAACCAAGAGACCAGGCCAAAAAAAAGGATATTGTAGTAAATGATTTTTTAGTAAATGATTTTTATGCATGGCTGAAAGGATGAGAGTTATGGCTCGATAAAATTCATAGGTTTTCTCTAAAGGTAAAAAGAATTTATGGAGCAAACAGAAGAATCTTTTGAGCTTCGAAAGGTCATCAAGAAAGCTAGAGAAACGTGGGCCAAGTAAATTAGGAGGAAACTTAAGGACTAGGTTTTAATCCAATTAGTAGGATTTAATCTCCCTTCTCCTCCAACAAATTGTTGACACCTAGCACCTTCTAGAAGAATGATGTAAGGATGATGCAAGAAGATGATACAATGATGACGTGAAAGTTCATTTGAACTTTCAAGTTTGCCCTTACTCTTTCTATTAGCTACTAAGGGTATTTTGGTCCATTCAAGCCAAAGTTTTCGCTATAAATAGACACTCCCTCCTCCTTCATTTTGGCCAAGTTAGAGAACAAGAGGGAAAACTCTTGTCATTTGGATTCTTAAAGCATAATCAAGAGGAAGCTACTACGTTAGATCATCCAAGCTTAGATCTAAGGTTACTAAGTTGATTGATAAGCCTCATTATTTGCATATATTTCTAGCCTTAAACTCATGCTTTTTCCATTTATATTTGCATATTTTGGGTATAATTAACTTTCATTATGCATAAGAGTTGAAGGAAGCTGTGAGGTTTTCTTTGTGTTTTTGCATGATTTTATGTGATTTTATTGTGTGTACTTTTGATCCTTGTTTGGTGTGCATTTCAGGGAGCTTCACTAGCATTCTTGCCATTCTGTCATAGGCACCGTGGCAAATGATCAGAGGTGCCAAAGCGCACCAAGTTTCACAAGGAGCTCAGGATCACTAATTGAAATGACACCGTATAGGCTAAGTGCCGCGGTGGATAGCATAAGGTGTTGCGACAGATGATGAAAAACTTAGATTTAAATGCAGAAGTCGTGCGCTCAAATGAGGGAGTCTAAATTCAGTTCTTCACCCTCCAGATCACCGATTTTCTTGTTCTCCTTACCTTCTCTAAATTCTCTCTCCTATTTTCATCCAAATCCATCATCTTCCACCGATCATCTATGAATCTTTCATTGATTCTTGCTATTTCTGCTGGAATTCAGAGCATGAGCAGCTGAATTCCCAAGTTCTCTTAGCAATGAAACTAACCTGAGTTCATGGAGCTAAATAGGGAGTCTTTTCAGATCTGATTTCCACTTTCTATTCTAAGATTCATTTGTATCAGTTGAACATTTGTGATTAGAATGAAAGTTGAGGGATTAGATTTCTGTTTCTTGGAATTTAGATCTGATTGAACATTCAGATGTGAGTTATGTCCTTTGATTCAGTTGAATAGAGGATTCTTTGTTAATTTGTAGATCTAATTCATTTTACTTGGACTGTTGTTCTGTAATTCTGAAATTTGATTGAATGATTTTGATGATTCACAGTTGTAGTCATCTTTAGAGAATTGCAACTTGCTTCTTAAGTGTTCTTGTCAATTGATTTTCCTTCTCTACAGAGCAAGACAATAAATCAAGTAAGATAGTTGTTATTGACCTGTGTTTAGAGAGATTTGAGTAGTAGCTAAATCTATCCATTTAATTGGCTCTAAGAGATTCCAAATTATAAGATTGAACAAGGAAGGAAGGATGAATTGCTAAGGGAACTATCATCTCTTATCTGAATCTCTTCTGCATTTTAGAACCTTTACTGTTACCTTTCATTTGAATTTATTTCTCGCTTTGATTTCTCCATTCTGAAACTCAATCTTTTACCTTGGTAACTTGATAATTAATGTGAATTGTTAAGCATTGAATTCCAACTTAGGACTCCTTGAGAAGAATGATCTAGGTATTGCCTCACCCACTGCATTTTCCTAGTATAACTTTGATTATCTAGTGACAAGGTTCATCAAATGGCACCGTTGTCGGGGAGACTTACTTGTTAAGGTTCTCAGCAATTCACTGGTTTGCCAAGAAAAAATAATAGAAAACCTAAAACCACATGAAAAGTAGCTTTAGTGTTTTTGAGTTGTTTCTGCATTTTCATCACTTTGTGTATTATTGTTTAGTTGCTTCCTTTATTGTTGCATTCTGAATTCATTTCGTAGGTTGCCAAGGAGTTAAAACATTTCGTCAGCTATGAATTGTATGAATCCTCGCTATAGCAACCTTTTCCTTTTAGTTATTCTTCCACTAAATCTGATGATGGTTGATTGTTTTTATGCTTTTAAGATCTTCTTCTTCTAGTAGGAAAACTAATACCATTATGTTAAGAGTTCAATTTATAGGAGTGGAGGTATGAGAAGTGTCAAAAGCTACTGGAAATTCATTTATCAAGTTTATCAGAAGAAGGCACCGCGACGGATCTCATCAGACGCCGCAGCGCCCCTGACAACAGTGATCTGGTGACAAGAGCTATGGTGGATTTCATTTAGTGCTGCAGCGCCTACCCAAATTTGGCTTCGAAGTTGTCTCTGTAATACATGCCACGGCAAATTTGAGTAAGTGCCACAGCAAATTACACATACTTCCCTCTCAACTTCTTGGCTTTTCTCTGATCCTTTTCTTTTGTCTATTTTCTTTTTGACATTTATTTCTTTAGTCTTTCCTCTTGTTTCTTAGTTGTATGTCCCAGGATAAGACCCTTTTACCTTTTGATTGGGAAATCAATAGAACTCTAAGGCAAATCAGGAAAACCAAACAAATATTTGAATCTAGTGAGCAACCTATATTGAGTGAACCTTCTCCCCAAGTTGAATCTTGCTCTTCCTTTGAATCTACTTTAGGAGGGTTTGTAGACAATCATTTTGTGATGGATCAAGATAATAACAATGCTCAAACTGAGAGACATGATGTTGCAAATAGACCTCAAAATGAAAGACAAGCTTAAAATGTTCTTCATAATGCTAATCTTCAATTGAATAGAGATAAGGAGAATAGGAGCATTAGAGAAATTAATAACTCAAGTGTGAACTGTGATCCATGTGGTTTTTATAACTTTGAAGCTGATTTTAAACTTTAGCGTACCTTGATTAATACCTTACTAAGATTTCTTGGTCTTGTAGGGGATGATCCATATAGACATCTTCAAAACATGCATGTTGTTTGTTCCTCTATAAAGCCTTATGGTGCTCAACTGGAGGATATACTAAGGAGAGCTTTTCACTTCACATTAGAAGGAAATGCTAAGGAATGGTTGCAAAGTCTACCTCAACACTTCATAACACTTACATGGGAACAACTTAAGAAGGCCTTTTTGGAGAAGTATTTTTCTGCATCAAGGACATCTAAATTTAGAAGGCTATCTATGGAGTTCGACAAGATAGTAGAGAGACCTTGTATGAGTATTAGACGAGATTTCTAGCCATGCTTTCTAAATGTCCAAATCATCAAATTAGCAAGTCTAATCTAGTCTAGTATTTCTATGAGGGCTTGCTATCTCATCACAAGAACACAATAGACGCTGCAGCCCATGGTTCACTGTTTGATTTGACTCCTCACAATGCTTGGGAATTATTGGGGAAGATGGCTAACGACAACCGACAATTCAACATAGGGGATAACCAGTCTGTTAATGAGATTTTAAGGTCAAATCCTATTAACTTCGACTCTCAATTTGCTACCTTGTCAGAAAGGATGGACAAGAGAATGACTAGGATGGAGCAACTCTTGTCAAGCAAACAATATGGTGCTGTGGGACATCACAAGCCTTGGTAGCTCCCTCTTGTGACTTCTGTTGTTCCATGATGCATTGGACTGAATCTTGCCCTTCTTAGTTTGAAGAAGTGGCAGCCATGTATCAATAAAGATCCGGTCAATATCAGCAAAGAAATCCTTTCTCCAACACTTATAATGAGGGGTGGAAAGATCATCCCAATCTTAGATGGGGAGGAGGGGAGAACAACAAAGAGAGGTTTATGCAGAATAAGTTCCAGCAACGTCAACATTCAGAACAAGCTATGGTTCCTTCCCAAACTGCTCAAGAAGTTGGTAATTCAAGGAATGATGACATGACCCTCTTGTTGAAAAGCATAAATAGTATGAATGCAAACATTAGTGCTATGGCATCTTAAATGGGCAGAATTAATGAGCATACTACTGTATCTGATGCAAGGATGGCTACTATAGAGAATAGGGTTGAATAATAGGAGACAAAGGCTTCAAACTTGTCTAACTTTGTTACCCAACTTTCAAACAATTTCAGCAGTTTTCAAGCAAAAACAAGTGGACCTTTACCCTCTAATACTGTGATTAATCCCAAGTCACTGAATGCTATGAATTTGAGAAGTGGAAGGAAAGTGACATTCAATGAGAATGATGAAGAATCTGACTTAGAGGATGATCACTACACTAGAGGGAACTCTGTCTAGAAAAAGAAACCAGCAAGTATAGAATCTGAAAGCTTAAGAGAGAAACAACTATTGCATGATAGAAAAGAAACCAGATCTAGAAGTGTAACTACTGAAGGTTGCACAACTCAAGCTGGTCCTTGAGTTTAGATTGATAAAGAAATCCATGAAGCACCATTAGGAGAAAACTTAGAGCAATCTTCTTCAAGAATTTCAGGGCCTAACCAGGACAAAGAAAAGATGGAGCAAGATAAAGTTGAAAATTTTCACATGAACAACAAATCGGGAAGTAAAGGTAAAGAGGTAAACTTGAAAGATCTACCTTTCCTTAAAGCTTTTGTGTTTGGGTAGAAGGTTGCAAAAGAAAAGTAGAATAAAGAAGTCTTAGATTTCTTTAGTAAAATAGAAATTAATATTCCCTTGCTGAATTTATTGAAGAAAGTGCCTGAATATGCAAAATTCTTGAAAGACATTTGCACTAAAAAAAGGAAGTTTAAAACTAATGAATTGGTGCAAGTTGGCCCTAATGTTTCAGCTCTTTTTAAAGCTCAATTACCTGTGAAATGCCAAGATCCAAGAGCTTCTCCATTCCTTGTCAAATTGGTAAATTTCACATCTCTAAAGCTTTGCTGGATTTAGGTGTTGCTATTAATGTGATGCCAGGTTTTGTTTACTATGCTTTGGGAGTTGAAATTATGAAACCTACAAGTGTCTTAATGCAACTAGTTGATAAGTTTATTAGGAATCCCAAGGGAATCTTAGAAGACATTTTGGTCTAAGTAAAAGACCCTGTATTTCTTGTTGATTTTTATGTACTAGATATGACTAATAAGGCCATAAGTGAAAGCACATTGATTTTGGGTAGACCATTTCTAAGAACTGCCAATACTATGATTTGCATGAAAGATGGGATTATAAAAATAGAATTTAGTTGTCAAGAAATTCAATTTAATATGTATGAGATGATAAAACATCCACATAAGGATTATTCTCTTTGGATGCTTAATATGATTGATTTGTCACTTGAAAATGAGTGTGAATCTCTTTTTGAGCATGGTAGCAATGATGATTTGAAGATTCTCTTGTTTCTTTCTCTTCCATATATTCTCCTTCATCTTCTTTTTCTTCACACCTAGATGATGTGTGTAGCATTGATTCCAAAATTGATGGCTGGCTTTCCACTTGGAGTGATTTGTCTTTGGCTTCATCCATTAGGTCTTCAATTGATGTTAATTCCACAATGTCAAGTGATAAACAACCTGCACGAAGATTGCTTGTAGATTTCTTAACAGCACTAGAGAGTGAATCAATTCTTGTACAAAAAGAGGAAGGTAAGGGGCATAAGAATCATGATTGCAAGGCTAGCCCAACTCTCATAAACAAATCCCCATTCAAGGAGCATGAAGCTAAACTTTTTGAACAATAGGATTTTTCTTTAAATTCTTATCATATTTTGTATTCCAATCCTGTTTACAAGTTACTTGATCTTAGTTTCCTTAATTATGCAGAACTAGAATATCTCTTGTAAATCATGCAAGGTTCAACTGCTCCCAAACCTGGGAAATTAGTCATGACACCAACCAAATTTGTTAAAATATACAATATAGGGAGTGCACTTTTGCAATCTATTTTACTTATGAAATTGTAATTCCTCAAGACTATGCTGCATCTAATTTTGAGGTTTCATATGGATTTACAAATGTTGTAAATGCATTATTACAGGGACCAATTAAGGAGCGTTGCTCCCATGAGGATGAATGCACAGGTGTAGTTTTTGGTGTTGAAGCTTTGAAGCAATTTGAAAATAATTACACTATCTTAGAGCTCAAGAAAATGATACCCTCAGTAGTTCAATCTCCTGAATTAGATCTTAAACTCCTGCCATCAACACTGAAATATGCATTTTTAGCTGAAAATGAAAGACTACCGGTGATAATCTCTAACTCGTTGACTGATCTTGAAGAGTCTCAGTTACTTGCTGTTTTGAAGAGGTATAAAAGTGCAATTAGGTGGTCTCTAGAAGATATTCTTGGTATTAATGCTTCAATTTGGACTCATAGAATCTTGTTAAATGAAAATGCAAAGCCCATAAGGCAACCTCAAAGAAGACTTAACCCACTCATACTTGATGTTGTTAAAAAGGAAGTAACAAAGCTGCTTAGTGCTAGTATTATATACCCTATTTCAAATAATGAATGGGTAAGTCCAGTTCAGGTTGTTCCTAAGAAAAGTGGAATCACTGCGGTTAGGAATGAGAAAAATGAATTAATCCCTACTAGAATACAGAATTCTTGGCGTGTTTGTATTGATTATAGGAAGCTTAATGATTCTACAAGAAAAGATCACTTTCCCCTACCCTTTATAGATCAAATGCTTGAAAGATTAGCTTGTAAATCTCACTATTGTTTCCTTGATGGTTTCAGTGGCTATTTTCAGGTTCCCATTACACCCCAAGATCAAGAGAAGACTACATTCACATGTCCCTTTGGCACATTTGTATATAGAAGAATGCCATTTGGGCTTTACAATGCACTGGGCACATTCTAAAGGTGTATGCTATCCATCTTTAGTGATTTGCTAGAAAATAGGATTGAGGTGTTTATGGATGATTTTACCATCTATGGAAATAATTTTGATGAATGCTTAGTGAACTTGGAAAAAGCTCTACCTAAATGTGTTGAAAAGAACCTTATCTTGAATTTTGAAAAATGTCATTTTATGGTCCAACAAGGAATAGTTTTAGGTCACCTAATTTCTGAAAAGGGAATAGACATAGACAAGGCAAAAATTGAAGTAATTTTATCTTTATCTTATCCAACAAATCTTAAGGAACTTAGATCTTTTCTAGGCCATGATGGATTTTATAGAAGTTTCATAAAAGATTTTAGTAAGGTGACTTTTCTAATGTCCAAATTACTACAAAAAGATGCTTTCTTTGATTTCACTAATGAGTGTAAAATGTCTTTTGATGAGATTAAGTCCAGATTGACTTCTCCATCTGTTTTGACTTGCCCTAATTGGAATTTACCATTTGAATTGTGTTGTGATGCCTCTAACAATACAGTGGGTGTAGTTCTAGTACAAAAAGATAGTAAGGCTTCCAAAGTTATTGCTTATGCTTTAAAAACACTAGATAAAGCTCAAACTAATTATACAACTACTGAAAAGGAGCTCTCCTCTATTGTTTTTGAATTAGACAAGTTTAGACCTTACCTAATTAACTCTAAAGTCACTGTTTTCACTAATTATTCTGCTGTTAAGTATCTTTTCAGCAAGCCACAATCCAAATCGAGGCTCTTAAGGTGGATGTTGTTGATCCAAGAATTTGATATTGATATCAAAGACAAGCCTGGAGCAAAAAATGTGGTGGCTGACCATCTAAGTCACTTACCAAAAACTACAAGGGGAGTAATTTATTCAGATTTTGTTTGTGATGAGTTTAAGGATTGTTCTATTTCTGTATTGTCTCTCATGGAACCTTGGTATTGTCATATTGTCAACTTTTTAGTTGTTGGTCTAATCCCTTCTTTATTGTCTCATTTTCAGATGTAGAAGATTAAGAGTGAGTCTAAACACTATATTTGGGACCCTCTAATCCCTTGGAAGGTATGTAGTGACCAAATCATTCGAAAATGTGTGCCAAATAAAGAATTCTAAGACATCATGCATGCTTGCCACTCTCAAATTTGTGGAGGCCATTTTAATGCTCAAAAGACTGTAAGGAAAATATTGGAAGCTGGTTTGTATTAGCCATCACTCTTTAAAGACTCTTATAAGTATTGCAAGAATTGTGATATTTGCCAAAGATTTGGTAGCCTAACTAAGAAACATGAATTACCCTAACACCCAATGCATTTCTATGAGGTGTTTAAAGTATGGGGTATTGACTTTATGGGCCCCTTTCTTCCTTCTACGGGTTTTGCATACGTCCTTCTTGCAGTTGATTATCTTTCACGATGGGTAGAGGCCATAGCAACCAAAAAGAATGATGCTACCATTGTTTCAAAATTTCTGAAAAATAACATCTTTTCTAGGTTTGGTATCCCTAGAGCAATAGTTAGTGATAATGGAACTCATTTTTGTAATAAATTGTTGCAAGGGTTATTCACTAAGTATGGTGTGATACATAAGACATCCACACCTTATCATCCCCAAAGTAATGGGCAAGCTGAAAATGCAAATAGAGAAATCAAGAAGGTGTTGGAAAGAATAGTTAAACCATCTAGGAAGGATTGGAGTGCTAGATTAGATTATGCTTTGTGGCCATATAGAACTACATTTAAAACCCCCATAGGCATGTTTCCTTATAGGTTGGTTTATGGTAAAATGTATCACCTACCAGTTGAGATTGAACATAAGTCTCTTTGGGCTGTAAAAGCATGTAACCTTGATTTTGATTCTGTTGGCATAGAAAGGTTATTGCAGCTGCAGGAACTTCAAGAATTGAGACTTGAAGCCTATGAGAATTTTAGGTTTTACAAGGAGAAGGCAAAGATGATTCATGACAAGCAAATTCTAAGGAAGACTTTCAAGGTTGGAGATAAAGTGCTGCTGTACAAACAACGATTCACATTTAAACCTGGAATGTTGAGCACCAGATGGGAAGGACCATACTTGGTCACTAAAGTGCACAATTTTGGCATGACAGAGTTGCTAGATGAGATGAATGATAAGACTTTCAAGGCCAATGGCCACCTGCTCAAAATCTACAAGGAGAATTTTGATCCACCATAATCTCAGGTTGTCCCCTTTCTTACCTTACATACCTTAGTCTGTGTTTATTTGACTATTATCATTCTTGAACTCCATTTGTAAACAAGTGTGGGGGAGGGGTATGACTAGTAGCAAGTGTAGGTTGTTTTTAGTTTATTTTGAGTGTTCTACTACTTCTATCCATTCTTTCTTTTACCACTTTTCCTTGCTTATCTTTTGTTCAAATAGCATTGAGGGCAATACAAGGATCAAGTGTGGGGGAGTGAATGCTCTGTTTTTATGTGTTTTGTGTCCTTTGTAGAAGTGTCTTTTGCAAAATCTCTGTTTTTTTAAAAAAAAAACTTTTTGAAGGAATAAGCTTGTTTCAGGGGTTTAATGTTGCATTTGTGGTTAATTTTGATTTGGAAATTGATATCATGAAGTGAAATTTTTTAGTGCATTGAGATTAAGCATGATGTGTTCTTTAGCCAAAGTGAATGAATATAGAAGATAAAGCCTAGTTGGAAGGATTCTTTGGGCCTTTATATTCATTTCTTTTGTGTGTATTCGCTTGTCTCTTATGCTTTTAGAACTTGTCTTAGTTCTTAATCAAGACTACATGTAACACTAGTACTCTTGAACATGATTGAGGCATTCATTCAAATTAGCTACTTAGACCAAATGGCCAACCCCTACACGATTTATCCCTTGTTGCCCATTTGAGCCTTTTAGTTGAATTTTCCATTTATTTCACTTCCAATTACATAACCTCTTCTGTACAGGAATGCAAATTTCACTTCATTCATCCTTTTTGGAATTCACTAGCATCATGATGGATTCGATTGATGGATTGATATGAGAAGGTGAACACTTGTGCATGGGTGCAACAAGAAAAGAAAGAAAAAAATGATGTAGAAAAGAAAAACGATATATAAAAAAATTAGGAGAAAAATGTAGAAAAAACTGAAAAGAAATGAAAAAGGCAATTAGACAAAAGAAAAGAAAAACAAATAAAGAAGAGAAAGAAGGAATAAAAATACCCTTGCAACTTTAGAGTTCAAGATCAAGAAATTAAACCTTCAATTGAACATTGCTAATGCTATTGAATTCTACCCATTGATTTACACTTCATACTCTCCTTCATATGTATTCTTGTGCACTAACTTCCTATCCTTTACATTACAAGCCACAAAAGTCCTTTTGATTCTTGAGTGCTCATGTTTTTGAGTGGTGGAGAGGTAGAGCTATTACAAGCGTATGGTAGGGTATTTGAACAAGTGAATTGAGTGAAAGAACCCCAAACACTTGTGAGCTGAGTGATACACTAATTCCTCTTCTATACCTTATTCACTTAGATTAAATTTTATATCACTGATTGATTTCTTTGTATTAGAATGTTCCGTGGATTGATGTTGCTTAAAGAATCATTATTGGTTGCATTTGTAATTTGAACTTTTGAGCTTGCATATTCCTTATCTCATCCTTCTTCTCTTTCACATTATGTTTAGACCTGATTTGCCCAGGAGTGCAAAAGCTAAGTGTGGGGGAGTTGATAAGCCTCATTATTTGCATATATTTCTGGCCCTAAACTCATGTTTTTGCCATTTATATTTGCATATTTTGAGTATAATTAGCTTTCATTATGCATAAGAGTTGGTGAAGGAAGCTGTGAGGTTTTCTTTGTGTTTTTGCATGATTTTATGTGATTTTATTGTGTGTACTTTTGATCCATGTTTGGTGTGCATTTTGAAACATCCTACCTTTAACCCCTCAGAGTGTGCATTAGTAAGCGTTATGGTTCAAGTAGGTCAAAATACAAGCCTGTGGATTAAAAATTTGAACATAATTACTCGGATTACTTTTCACTGTTTACATTCAAATTTCAGGTCCAATTTTGAAAAATCATACCTAATTCTATAAAAATCATATTGAGGTGTTCTAAAATTCTATGGAAAGCTCCTTCAATTCACTTTAAGTAAAAAATATCAAACTGGACTTATCCATGACCAATTCGTACAGTTTAATCAATAAAAATTACTATTCATTTGGTAAATTCTGGAACTCCCAGATTATGTGCCTTAACTTTGAAATTCCGTATCTCCTTGTGTATACATCCAATTAAGGTGAGATATCTATCATTTTAAAGCTTGGGATGTGTACTACAATTTTACCAAATTTTATGGCTTAAATCATTCATTTGATAGGTCAAACTGGAGCTACAAACTCACTGCTCCATGACCTACGTTTTATCCTTTAATCTCTTTTTACTTTAATTCTCTCTATTTCTTTGGCATACATGAATTGGGTTTATACTTTCTCAATCATCCTCATACATTTCTATTCATCCCATAAATATTGTAATTAAATACATGGCATCATTGGCATTCATAACATAAATTACATAATAGGAGAATTACACATTGAATAATAATATCATTCATTAACATCAATAATTCTCCACTTTCTTCTCCTTACCTCTCATGCCATTATTGCCCACCATTGATTGACCTAAATAGTTGTTTAGAGAGGGGTGAGATTTGGGAGAATTCAGTAAAAAACACTACCCATAAGCATGCAAGACATAATGCACATGCATGACATGTTATAACATTAACACATGAATGCCATGGAAAGTAAGCTAAAGCATTTCATACTTTCATAACATATTGCCAAGGCAAAGCATAACATAAACTTGCAAACATAAATTTGCAAACATTTCATCATAGCTTAGTCACATCATGGCTACACAACTATATCATGCAAGCATACATATCAAGCACAAAATATGGGTAAGTTCACTACCTTGTAACATAGCTTTCCTCTTGCTTTTCCTTTGATTACCTTGTCTTTCTAACCCTATAGATTTTCGTTCAACACCATTAAACATCCTTTTGGATGTTCCAAGGTCCTAAACACATCAATACATGATACAAAATAATTATTAGAATCAAGTCATCAACTTATCTCTACTTGATCTTTTCTTGAACATACTTGAACTCTAACTTTTGAGTTTCAATTCCAACCTTCCTAAAATTATTTCCACATACTATCCCCACATAATTTTGTATGTAGAATCCATTTTCAAGCTCAAAATAATCAAAATCCAATCCTAACCATTCAGAACAGTCAAGGCCGAACAGAATCACAAACTAAGGGAAAGTTGGATTTCTTGCAAAATCAACATAGAACCACTTGATTCTTGTATTTTCCAAGCCTTTAAACATGTTTCTAACATCTTCCATCTTTTCCTATTCCAATAAATTTCATGTAGTACCTCCCCATAGGATTTCAAGCTCCTAAAAACCATTAAAATCTATAACTAAGCTCAACAATAATAAGGGTAGCGAAAACTACATCAAAAACGACACCATACCTTGTTTTAGAGCTTGATCTGGCTTGGGATCACTTGGTCTTTCTTCCCCCCTCTTCTTTATCTCTCTAGAAACCATTTTGTAAAAGCTTCCCCATGGGTGCTGTAAGATCCCGATTTTTGGGCCCTGAAGTACTAGAAATAGCCTGAATGAGATAGGCTACCAGACCCCTTTTTAGTAGAGGTCATAAAGATGAGAAAGGAAGTTAAAGCAGTTTCAGGGACTAAACTGCAAAGTGAAAGCTTTTAAGGGGCTAAAGGGTAATCAAAGTTAGAGGCTCCAGTAAAGTCTCAAAGGCCTAAAAAGAGAAAAGAGGCTAGATACAGACCAAAGGTTAAGTTAGAAGCCTCAAAGAGATGGTTTTATGAGGTTGAGCCTAAGCAGGGGTAAAACCGTAAATTCAGAAAGTTACGGCCATCAGGGGTAAAAATGAAAAGTACTTAGAAAATTCTAAGAAAATCCCAAAAAATGGGAAATAATATTCTAAGGCTCTTTTGTGAAGAGAGATGACGAAAATACCCCTGAGGTAACTTAAAAGGAATTTATAAGCTTATGGCTCAGTTTGAGATGTAGAGGTAGATTTAATTGTTTGAGTCATAAGGAAACCTCAGAAAATTATGGTAAAATGGGGATGTATGATCTAAGAGACTGTAGAAAATTATAAAATTAGTCTCATCCCCAAAAGACCAGCAAAATGGCTTTAAGAATACTTGAAAGCCAGTTGTGCCGAAAAAAGACATTTTAAAGAATGATTTTTAAGTGGGGCTACAGGTTGAGTTATGACCTGAGAAAATTCACAGATTTTCTCTAGAATATGAGGAATTTTATGATATTTTTAGATGAATTTTTGGAGCTCTGGATTGAATAAAACGCTCCAGTCAAATATTAAATAATTTTATCCCCTAAATAGGAGACAAAACCAAAGAAAATATCTAAGAGCCATCATGACGATGCTGAGTCAGCGTGCTGAGTCATCAAGGGTAATCATGACACCTACGAGTCATCATGCTGAGTCACCAGAAGATATTTATGGACAACATAAAAATCAGAACGCAGTATGGGAATATTTTAGACAGTCTTTTGTCTACCCGTTATAGTGAAACCACTACTGCATGACTCAGTAAGGTTAAGTAGCCTGTCAGTAGAGCTAATTATTTTCATCTATGCTCCTCTGAGATAGCGCCATATATGTACCTTTTATTAGCAAGAATTTTAAGAAGAAAGTTGTCCTGGTGGTACAGGGTAAGTCAGGACCCGAAAAGTATCTGATATGGTGCAAGATTGGCTTGATAGGTGGAGAAATAATTAAGAAAATATTTTTGCACGAATTTCCATTTATTTTCTCCCTATTTTAATGCCATAAATGATGAAAGGACATGAAAGTGACAAGTGTACGGTTAGATGAGAAAAAGAAAATATTACGTGTACGGCTAGATGGAAGACACATGTACGATCGGATGCAAGACACATGTGCGGTTGGATTAAAGACATGTGGCTTGATGATGTAAGCATGATGTCATCATGATGAGGTAAGCATGATGTCATAGGACACTTGTCACCGTAAGATCAAAAGAGAAAATGGACGGTCCAGATCGAGCCACGTATTTTTAAGATCAACAGTCCAGATTCAGTCTGTTTTTCTATAAATACCCCCTCCCCTCCCTACCATTTCGTCCAAGCATAAGGAATCCATGGGGAAGCTCTTGCAAAATAGTTTCTAGAGAGAGAAAGAAGAGGGAGAAAGAAAGGCCAAGTGGTTCCAAGCCAGATCAAACTCTAAAACAAGGTATGTGATGGTTATAGCACCTGATTTTATGCCTATTTCGGATTAGTTACTGTATGTATCTGATTCTGAAATTTTGTATGCTTAAAGTACACTCTGTGAGCTTTAAATCCATTGGTAGAACACTTCATTTGGATATGTTTACGATTTATGGTGATTTTTCAAAGTTAGGGTTTGAAATCTGGAAACAGTGTTGAACTTTTGGAAGAGTTTCGAGTTCCGTACAATTCCGGTGCTGTTCGGCGTAGAATTGGTTCCTGAAACTATTTTTCCCTTAAATTTAACTTAAGGAGATTTCAGTGAGACTTGGAAGCACTCAATTTGAATTTTTCTAGAATTAATTATGAATTTTCAAAGTTGAGCAAAAATTCTGGAAATTCTGCGTGAACAGTACCCGCGAAGCAAAATTTCAGATTTGGTATTCTTGAATCTACGGCCATCTAAAGTGGTCCTCATTGACAAAAAATGGATATTAAGGATGGGAAATGATAAGATTTATGTTAGAAAAGTTAGAAAGAAAACCCTAAGGCTAAGAGAAAGGGTTGAGGTTCAAGAGAGATAGTCTTGAACTTTATATAATCTAGTAGTCCTAATGGATTGTATGATCATTATGGTTATGTTTAGGACCTTTGGAACATCCAAGAGGATGTTTGGTGATGTTGACCGAATGTCCACATGGTTGGAAAGACAAGGGAATCAAAGGAAAAGCAAGGGGAAAGCCATGTTACAAGGTAGTGAACTTACCTATACTGTGTGCTTGATATGTATGCTTGCATGATGTGATTATGTTGCCATGATGTGACTAAGCTATGATGAAATGTTTGCAAAGTTATGTTTGCAGGTTTATGTTATGTTCTGCCTTGGCAATATGTTATGGAAGCATGAAATGCTTTAGCTTACTTTCCATGGCATTCATGTGTTAATGTTATAACATGTCATGCATGTGTATTATGTCTTGCATGCTTATGGGTAGTGTTTGCTACTGAGATTTTTCCGAATCTCACCCCTCCCTAACCAACCATTTAGGTCAATCAATGATGGGCAATAATGGCATGAGAAGCAAGGAGAAGTAAGCGCAGAATTATTCTTGTTAATGGATGAGACTGTTGATAAATGTATAATTCTCCTATGTTATAATTATGTTGTGAATGCCATGTATTTAATTATAAAGCTTATGGCATGTATAGGAATGTATGAGCATGAATGGGAAAGAGTAAGGCCATGTTATGTATGCCAAAGAAATAAAAGAATTAAAGAGATGTTAAGGGATAAAACATAAGTCCTGGAGCAGTGAGTTTGTAGCTCCAGTTTGACCTATCAAACGAGTGAGTTAGGTCATAATATTTGGCAAGCAAAGAGATCTGATGTTTCTCTTTAAAATGAGGGGTAGTTTGCCCGATTCTGATAACTGAGCAGAAAGTTATGCCTTTCCAAAGTTAGGCAAAAATACAGTAAAATCCGAAAATGACCAAATGAACAGTAACTTTTTCAAAGGAAATTGAGCTCGAATTTCAAGGCAATCAGTTCAGAAACTATTTTTCCTCCAAATTTTGTCCAAAGAGCTTTCTGTAGAACTTGGAATCACTCAATTTCAATTTTTCTACAATTAGTTATGAATTTTTGAAGTTTGTCACATTTTAAGGTGACAATGAATAGTAACCCGTAAATGAAAATTTTCAAACTTGATTTTTCATCAATTGTAGCCTTCAAAAGTGATTCCAAATGCTTCTGCAAGAAAAGTTAATTGATTTAAACATGAGGTGTTACAGGTGCCTTATGCTTGGATGAAATGGAGGGGTGGGGAGGGGTATTTATAGAAAGCTAGAACAAATCCTGGCCATCGGTTCCGATTCGATCTCGGCCATCCATTATTTCTTCTTGAATAAGTAAGCTTTCTCTCCAAGAAATATGACACTTGTCTAGGGTGATGTCATCTTGATGATATCATGCTTACATCATTAAGCCACATGTTTTTAATCCAACCGCACACGTGTTTTGCATCCGACTGTACACGTGTCTTGCATCCAACCATACACGTAATATCTTATTTTCCCATCTAACTGTACACTTGTCTCTTTCATATTCCTTCATCATTTTGGCATTAAAATAAGGAGGATATTAATATAAAATTCGTGCAAAATATAGCCCTCAGGCATTCCTCTACTTATTTTGTCATCCTGCACAGTATAAGGTACTTTTTTGAGTCTTGATTTACCCGGTACCACTGGGACATGTTCTGGCACCATTTTCCCATCTTAATTAAGTAAATATATGGCACCATATTAAAGGAGCATAGATAAAAATAATTAGCTCTACTGACAGGCTACTTAACCTTATTGAGTCACGTAATAGAGATTTCACTATAACGTGTGGACAAAAGACTATCTAAAATATTCTTGTACTGCGTTCTGATTTTTATGCTATCTATAAATATCTTTTATTGACTTAGCATGATGACTCGTAGGTGTCATGATTGCATTTGGTGACCCAGCATGATGACTCAGTGCCGTTATGATGGTCTTTAGATATTTTCTTTCTCTTTTTCCCAGAAATATTATTAGATAATACTTAATCAGTGTTACCTTTTTTGAGTTCTTTCTATCGGCTCGTAACTCCATTGATCTGTCTCTAGGTTTCATTCTTTTCCTTTTATCACGGGAAATTCTTCTAATTTTTCTCAAGTCAAAAGTTAAACTCTAGACAGCTATTTTGACTTTTCCCGGATATGGTATAAATAGGCTTTAAATTTAATTAAAGCCAACCTTGTCAGTTTCTGGGGATGAAGTTAATTTTACAATCTGTGTAAATTCCTCATCTACTGTTCCCCAGTTTTTTCTGATTACTTGAGACGGTCTCATAGCTTAAATAATTCAATTTAAGTTACTATCTCAAATTGCCCAAAACCTTAGAATGACTTTAGGGCATTTCGGTCATTTCTAGCCTTATATCGGGTTTGGGATCCTGTTCCCATTTTTCTGGAATTTTTCTAAGTCATTTGGGCCCTTTTTGCTCACTCTGAGTATTGGCCTATTAGAACTTTTGTTATTTACAATTAGGTCCCTACTTGGCCTAGGAATCTTTTCTTTGTAATTTGGTCCCTCCTTAGGCCTAACCTTTGGAACCATCTCTTGCAAGTTTCTGGCATAACCTCTAGCCCTTAGTTGTTTCCAGTTCGTCATTCTTTATCCCCGAACACTATTGTTTTACACATTTGCCCTTGGAAAATCTCTTTTTCTTCTAAGGGATCTTTGGGACTTTCGTTGCATTAGATTTAGTAATCATCCTTTCCTTGTGCTATTACTTGTATCTATGAGGCAAAATTTGGGATGTTACACATTTCAGGGAGCTTCACTAGCATTCTCGCCATTCTGTCATAGGCACCGCGGCGAATGATCAGAGGCGCCACGGCGGACCAAGTTTCACAAGGAGCTCAGGATCACTAATTGAAATGACACCGTATAGCCTAGGCATCACTGCGGATAGCATAAGGCACTGTGGTGAATGATGAAAAACTTCAGATTTAAATACAAAAGTTGTGTGTTCAAACCAGGGAGTCCAAGTTCAGTTCTTCACCCTCTAGATCACTGATTTTCTTGTTCTCTCTGCCTTCTCTAAATTCTCTCTCCCATTTCCGTCCAAATCCATCATCTTCCACCTATCATCTATGAATCTTTCATTGATTCTTGTTGTTTCTACTGCAATTCAGAGCATGAGCGACTAAATTCCCAAGTTCTCCTACCAATGAAGCTGACCTGAGTTCATGGAGCTAAACAGGGAGTCTTGTCATATTTGATTTCTACTTTCTATTCTAAGATTCATTTGTATCAATTGAACATTTGTTATTAGAATGAAAGTTGAGGGATTAGATTTGTGTTTCTTGGAATTTAGATCTGATTGAACATTCAGATGTGAGTTATGTCCTTTGATTCAGTTGAATAGAGGATTCTTTGTTAATTTGTAGATCTAATTCGTTTTACTTGGACTATTGTTCTATATTTTTGAAACTTGATTGAATGATTTTGATGATTCACAATTGTGGTCATCTTTAGAGAATTGCAACTTGCTTCTCAAGTGTTCTTCACAATTGATTTTCCTTCTCTACAGAGCAAGACAATGAATCTAGTAATATAGTTGTTATTGACCTGTGTTTAGAGAGATTTGAGTAGTAGCTAAATCTATCCATTTAATTGACTCTAAGAGATTCCAAATTATAAGATTGAACAAGGAAAGAAGGATGAATTGCTAGGGGAACTACCATCTCTTATCTGAATCTCTTTTGCATTTTAGAACCTTTACTGTTACCTTTCATTTGAATTTATTTCTTGCTTTGATTTCTCTATTCTAAAACTCAATCTTTTACCTTGGTAACTTGATAATTAATGTGAATTGTTAAAAATTGAATTCCAACTTAAGGCTCCTTGAGAAGAATGACCTAGGTATTGCCTCACCTGCTACATTTTTCTAGTATAATTTTGATTACCTAGTGACAAGGTTCATCATTGATCTATGTTGTTTTTTGCTTCATTTCCTTAATTTTGATGGTGGAAAAATCTGTTCTTCCCTCTTTAATGTTACTGGCCAAAATGTATAGGGTTAGGGATAGGAAGTTTTGATGTTATATCTAGTTAAAACCATTTAATTCAAGGTTGTTTCAAGTGGTTTTATGTTGATATTTGAAAGATTGCATGGTTGGTTCTTGAAGGGTGCTATTTGGCCAAGCTAAGATCCATGTCTTAGGATGAGATTTTTATATTTTTGATGCTTCTATTGTGTTTAAAATGAAAAATGGTGTAGGGTAAACCTAAAGAACAAGCATTTGAAGCAGTAAAATTAAAGTGGAAATTTTTGGAACTCAGACCCCCTATTCAGCCAACACTATTTCTCAGGAAAGAAGTTTTCTTTTCATGAATCTAAGCCCATATTTTGATTCCTTGGGTAAAATTGTGTAGGATTAGCCTAAGAGAATAATTTTTACAAAGCTAAAACATCAATCCAAAATTAAGAGAAAATGTCAAGTTCAAGAGATCTAGTCTTGAACTTTATGTAATCTATTGGTCCTAATGGATCGTATGATCATTGTGGTTATGTTTAGGACCTTGGAACATCCAAGAGGATGTTTGGTGATGTTGACCAAAGGTTCACGTGGTTGGGAAGTCAAGGGAATGAAAGGAAAAGCAAGAGGAAAGCTTAAGGTGTAAGGTAGTGAACTTACCCTTTTATGTGCTTGATGTGGTATGCTTATGTGTTGTTTTGTATTTTTTGATATTTGAATGATGTTATGACATGATGATTGTTGTTGGAAATGCTGTTTTTAATATGTTTTCATGGCCATGCATTTTTATAACAAGCATTAAGCATGATGGCATGTCACTAGTTAATCTAAGTTTATGAAAAACTATATACCATATATGAGCATCCATCTTGTGCATGTATGTGGTAATGTTTGCTACTGAGATTCCTCCGAATCTCATCCCTCCCTAATCAACCATTTAGGTCAATTATTGATGGGCAATAATGGCATGAGAAGCAAGGAGAAGGAAGTAGGATGTTGGAAATTGTGCCCTAGGGGCCAATCATTATGTTTTGAACATTGTTAATTTATGAATTTATTAATTACGTTATCATATTATTTGCATGTTTACTGTGATGACTATCCTTGGATAACTCATGGTTTATCCTAAATGTCCCTGGTCGGTCATCTATATGTGGGAGCAAAGATGAAATAAGACCAGTATGACTTTAAAGATATATAGAGATATAAATTAAAGTCATAGACACATGTAAGAGTACAAGGTGTTGGACCGACCCACTATGAGAGAGCTGCATGGGTTAAGTCATAAGCTTCTCTCATATACAAACCATGTCACTGTGCCCTTTGACCTGAGATCATCATGGATTCATACATGAGAAACGCTTAGCTTTGACCTAGTCAAAAGTCACTTTTGACCGAGTGATCATAAAGACTATGTTCAGGCTTAGTGGTTTTTCATGCGGAGGAATGTGAATGGTCAAGATGGAATTTGTCCCTCACATTCGTAGAGAGACATTACTGGGCCCCTCGATGAGTGAGTCTGAGAAATGTATGGCCATACTATAATGGAAAGGTAGTTCCGTTTCTGTACTCAGACTACTCACGGATCGAGAAAGTAACAGTCATGAATAGGAGGATGACGTTCTCCATGCCTCATCCATGACCAAAATGTCGTGTGACAAAAGGGACGTGACATGGTTGTATGAAAGGTTGCATCGTTCAATGATCCTCATATGATTTGGGTAGTCGTGATGTCTTGCTAGAGACCGCTTACGACTTGTGAGTCATTATAGTTAATGGCCCACTGCCAACTTCATATGGGCCTACAGGGTCGCACACAAAATAGCCCAACACGAGTTATGATGTCCAGATTCAATGAATAATATAGGGTGGACGTGTATATATATATAAATTCGTATATATATATATATAAATATAAGAGATATTAATTGTTAGATTTAATTTATAAGGATAAATTAAATATATATATAAATTAATTCCGTCATCTCTTTATTAAATAAATAGGTGAATTAAATCTGTGAGACGGATTTAATTTAAACCATATTTATTTAATTGTTCTCTTATCTGATTAGGCAATATTTGATATTGTATTAATTTCAAATTAATTTAGAGTTAATTTCGAAATTAAATATTATTCATTAAACCTATAGCATCCTATATATTTGATATGAGGAGCTAGGGTTTTAAGCGTGAGAATACCAACAGATAAGAGACGGCCTAAGAGAGATAAGAGTGGACGGATTCTCTGAAAACCCTAGACGGACAAAAGGGCGCTAGCAAGCCGTTTGTAACTGGAGAGCTATTCGTGTGGATACCGGTAGAGGAAGCCGACCGGAGTTGTTGACTTCGAACGATAAAGGAGGCGAGCAGAGGCATCCTGAACGGCGGAAACACCGAGCCACTCGGAAACCGAACACCGAAGGTAATACTTCTTACTACCTGACTTAAACGCGATCGGTAGATCCGGGCAAGGGATTGAAAGTTTTAAAATATTTAAGTTTTTCCGCTGCGCGTCGTCTTTCAATTCCCTTCATAGAGAATTATTGATGTTAATGAATGAGATTATGTTTAATGTATAATTCTCCTATGATGTAAATTATGTTTATGTATGCCTTGATGCAATTTATATATGTAGAATGCTTATAGCATGAATGGCAATGTATAAGCATGAATGGGAAAGAGTAAACGCAAGTTGTATATGCCAGAGAAATAAAAAGGATTAAAGAGTGGCTAAGGGATAAAACGTAGGTCCTGAAGTGTTTATTTTCAAACCTCAGTTTGACCTATTAATTGAATGAGTTAAGCCACGAAATTTGGCATGCTTATAGTACACGTCCCAAGCTTTAAAATGAGTAGTAGATCACCTCAATTGGATGTATACACAAGGAGATATGAATTTTCAAAGTTGAGGCACAGAATCTAGAAGTTTTAGATTTTACCAAATGAACAGTAATTTTTATTGATTAAAATGTATGAATTGGCAAAAGATAAATCTAATTGGATATTTTTTTCTTAAAGAGCATTGGAAGAGCTTTTGATGGAATTTTAGAACACCTCCATACGATTTTTCTAGAATTAGTTATGAGTCTTTAAAGTTGGACCTGTAATCTGAAAATTGCACAATGAACAGTAATTTTATGAAAAGTAACGTCCATAATGTAAATTTTAAGCATAAGACCATCCAATGTGGTCAGATATGGTTCTAAATGAACTCTAAGGCATCCTCGAAGTAAGGTGTGACAAACTTGACTTTTAAACATTCACACTCTAAAATTACACCCTATACTTTATGATTCTTGGATGATCTAATTTCTAATAATGATTTAGGTATGGAGGTAAGCCAACCCAAGATTGTGTTACTACAGACCAAATTAAGCTTGGTACAACATCTGAGGGAACTGAGGTGAGTATGATGGATCCAAATGAGGTTAACAAGTGTACTTCCCAAGGGTCAGTAAAGGGGAGTTTCTATAACTCTGTTGATTTTCCTACTCTAATTCCCTTTATTGTGTAACTCCCAACTTTGAAACTTAAAGATTTACCCCCAAATCTTAAGTATGCTTATCTGGATGTTAAAAGTGAATTGCCTATCATTATCTCTAGTTCCTTGATTGAGAGTGAAGAGTCCAATTTAATAAGTGTACTTGGTAGGAATAGGGAGGGTTTAGGTTGGTAATTAGCTGATATTAAGGGGATTGACTCTAATGTTTACACCCATAGGATTTTGTTAACTGAAGGTTCCAAGCCAGTTAAACAAAACCAGAGGAGGTTGAATCCTCTAATTTTTGATGTGGTTGGGAAAGAAGTTGATAAACTCTTGAGAGCTAAAATCATATACACTATATCTGATAGCGAGTGGGTGTCACCAGTACAAGTTGTACCAAAGAAGAGTGGGATCACAATAGTTAAGAATGAGTAATGAATTCATACCAACTAAGGTACAAAACTCATGGAGAGTTTACATTGACTATAGGAAGCTGAACGAATCCACTAGGAAGGATCACTTTCTGTTACTTTTTATTGATCAAATGCTTGAACGATTAGCAGGGAAGAGTCACTACTGTTTCCTAGATGGGTATTTCAGGTACTTTCAAATCCCTATAGACCCTAGAGACCAAGATAAGACTACCTTCACTTGTCCATTTAGAACCTATGCTTATAAAAGAATGCCTTTTGGTCTTTGTAATGCAACTGACACATTCCAACATTGCATGTTATCTATTTTTGCTAAGTTTATTGAAAAATGCATGGATGTGTTCATAGATGATTTTACTGTCTATGGCAATTCTTTTGATGAATGTTTACAAAGTCTTGACAAAATTCTAGCATGATGTATTGAGAAAAAGCTTGTTTTGGATTATGAAAATTGCCATTTTATGGTTAATCATGGCATCGTGCTAGGTCATTTGATTTCTGATAAAGGAATAGAGGTAGATAAAGCTAAATTGAGGTGATTTCTTCTTTGTCCTATCCTACCAATTTGAAAGAGTTGAAATCCTTCTTAGGACATGTCGAGTTTTGTAGAAGATTCATCAAATACTTCAGTAAATTTTTTTATCTCTTTCTAAACTATTGCAAAAGGATGTTGATTTCCAATTTGATCATGAATGTGAGTTAGCTTTTGATGCATTAAGGAATAGGCTAGTTACTCCTCTCATTTTGACCTCTCCCAATTAGGAATTGCCTTTTGAAATTTCTTGTGATGCTTCAAATTTAAGTGTGGGGGCAATGTTGGGTCAAAGGGATAGTTCTGCTTCTAAAGTAATTGCCTATGCTTTTAAAACACTAAATGCAGCTCAAAGAAATTAAACCACTAGTGAAAAGGAATATTTGCTATTGTCTTTACGCGTGATAAATTTCGACCTTATCTCATAAATTTCGAAGTGGTTGTATATACAAATCATGCAGCAGTAAAGTATCTTTTCCACAAACCTCAATCGAAGCCAAGGCTCTTAAGGTGGATGTTACTACTCCAAGAATTTAATGTAGAAGTAAAGGATAGAGCTGGTAATATCAAACATGTTACAGATCACTTGAGTAGACTACCACTAGAGACTAGGGGAGTATTAGATTCTGATGCTGTTTGTGATTCATTCCTTAATTAGTCTTTATGTGCTTTGTCTATTGCTTAGCCGTCGTTTGCTCACCTAATGAACTATCTTGTTACAGGTCTAATCCCTTCTCAGTTGACCACTTTTCAAATTCAAAAGCTTAAGAGTGAACCAGTATACTACATCTGGGATCCAACGCACTTATGGAGAATATGCTCTGACCAAGTAATTAGAAGGTGCATTCTTGAAGTAAAGGCTCATACCATTTTGGAAGCTTGCCATAATATTTACTTGTGTGAGGGATGGTGCTAAGAAAATGGCTAGAAAGGTGTTGGATGCAGGTTTTTATTGGCCTACCCTGTTTAGAGATGCTTTCACCTTTTGTAAGGAATGTGATAAATGCCAACAATTTGAGGGGGTGAGTAGAAGAAATAAATGCCACAACAACCCATCCTTTTTTGTGAGATCTTTGATGCTTGGGGGATAGACTTCATGGGACCATATCCACCTTCTCACGGTTACACTTACATCCTATTAGTCGTAAACTACCTCTCTAGATAGGTAGAAGCCATCCTCATAAGAAAAGATGATGCACCTAAAGTTTTCAAGTTTCTCAGGTCTAATATCTTCAGTAGATTTGGAGTACCCAAGGTGTTAATCAGTGATTAAGGAACCCATTTTTGCAACAAGTTGCTCACTAACTTGTTAGTTAAATGTGGGGTTTCCCACAGAGTGTCCACCCCATACCACCCCTAAACCAATAGACTAGCTGAGGTGTCAAATAGAGATTAAGTGTATTCTGTAGTGTATTGTCAAGCCATCCAACAAAGATTGGAGTTTGAGGTTGCATGATGCACTATGGGCCTACCGCACCGCCTACTAAATGCCAATTGGAATGTCTCCATACCAAATTATCTATGGGAAGTCATATCATATATCGGTAAAACTGAAGCATAGGTCATATTGAGCGGTTAAGAGCTGCTATGCTAATTTTGAGGAAGCTGGTCTGAACAGACTTCTTCAAATTCGAGAACATGAAGAGATGCAGTTGGATGCCTACTGTCACACCTTCATTTTAAACCCCATTATATGTCCTTTAGAACCATTTGGAATCATTACACGATGCTCAAAGTAGGTAAAAACCAAGATTTAAAATTTTGATTTCGGTTACTATTCATGTAACCCCTAAAAATCGGGTCAACTTTGAAAAATCATAACTAATTGTAGAAAAATCAAAACAGAGTGGTTCCAAGTCTCATGTGAAGCTTATGAAATGCTCTACAAAGGAAAAATATCCACAGGTGTTAATTTCTCATAGATCAATACCAATTTCCATGCAATTATGTACTGTTCATTTGGTAAATTTTGAAATTTCCAGTATTTTTATCCAACTTCGAAAGGGTATAACTCTTTCTACAAAATTCCAAATTTAATGATCTACCACTTGATTTAAAGCTAAAAATGTGATCTATTAGTTTGCCAAATTTCAAATCCAGATTCGAATATTTTCTATTTATTTCGTATGCACCAAGCTTGGTCCTTTTTAGTCAAAGGTTATCCCCTAATTACCTTTGTAATGACTCTTTCATAACCTTTTACCCATCCTTAATTATTTGAGGCTTAATAAAAGCTTGAATATATATTCTACTATGCTTTCACATGTTTAAACATAGACATACATGCTTGGCTCCCCTTAGGAGCTATTATCCAACAAACATTTCTAAAGTCATAATATTACATAAGTTCCAAAAATTTACACTAGGGTACATTAATTGTTCATTAGGTCTCCGGGACAATTTCTTTGCCTTTGCCCTTGCTTGAACTCCCTCCTAGGTGGTGTTAAATATAAGAGTGAGATTTCAAAGAAATCCCAGTAGCACAGAATCACAATTATCATGCATTCCTGCAAACACTACGTGCAATGCTTTTGTGCAGAGATCTTGTTCATATGTTCATGCTTTTATGCCATGGAAAGTAAGCTATCATACACATATTCAATGGACATAATGCCAAGGCAAGATAATTTGTAACATCCCGAATTTTCTGACTCAGGATGAGTAGAAAAGGGAAAGTTCATTAAAATTATTTAATAGCTCAATCACAATTGGGGAAAATTATGGAATATTGATTTTTTCAAGGTTTAGAAATATTTTGGAAAATTTCAGAAAAATAGTCAGGAGTGGACTTTTGATATGAAATTCTTAGGAAAATTATTTATGGGTCAAAGAAGCTAATGGATAAGAAAAATCCATTTATAATATTTTGGTTTAATTTCTGGATATATCTTATATTTCAAAAAATAAGAGAAGGGATAGGATTGGAAGAATAATTATTTAGGAGGGCAAAATGACTCAGCAATCATGTAGTATACATGCTGCCTCCTCCTCAAGACGTCTGAATCGTTTCTCCGTTGCACAGCTGGTCTTCCACGCGTCTAAATTCACTCCTCCATGTAACAGCTGGTTACCACGCGTCTAGCTCATTTCATTCGGTGTCCAGAGAAAAGAGAGATAGAGAGCGCGAGCGAGAGAGAGAGGAAGCACGAGAGGAAGAAGTCGGCGACGAAGAGGAGGCTGAGTTGAATCTGGTGATCGGAGGTGGTATCCAGTGCATGCAAACTGATCAAACATTCCAGGTGAGCATCCTGATCAACCTCCCACAATTTTCTTTCCTGTTATCCGAGTGGTTATGGCGTGTTTGAGGAGAGAGAGACAGAAGGGTAGTGAGAGAAAGTGATGGAAAGGATAAGAGGACCGATGGATTTGGATTCTATGGGTAGATTGAAGTGTTTGATGTTGGTTTTCAAGCTTGCGTGCAGGTTCCTTGCTCTGTTTATGTCAACCGAAAACAGGGGTTAAGTTTTGAAGTGTTGGGTGTCGTGTTCTGATAGTAAAGTAGTGAACACAACTGTATAAATTTTCTAGATTGCATGTGCTGTTGCTCTGGTTTGTAGGTACCGAGACCGGGGCTGTTATCTTCTTGAAGCCACTGGTTTAGTTTTGGGATAATGGAGAGATATGAAACTCTTAAATACCAAAGTAACCGAGCTGTACATATAGATATAAATATATATATACACACACATACGGGTGCCACGCTACTTGGAATGAGGTTTTAGAAGAGGGGTGTGGGTGTGCAAATAAATATATATGAATTCAATTGTTGTGAATGATGACCGTTTTGGAGAGGAGACCGAACTGATATATATATATATATGCATATAGTTTCAGTATATGTAGTAATATATGACTTACGTAGGAATTCGCACTGGTTATATTTTATATATAAGGGCCGTGGGATTATAATGGAAGGAAAAGTAATTGAGGAGGAATATAAATATATATTGCCTCAGCCAATGGACATCAACAAGATGTTTGAAGTTTGGGATTTTGAGTTTTGAGGATGAGATTGACGGAAATTCAAACACGAAGTTTTACAATGTTAGTTAGGTATTCCAATCGAAGCTAGTTTGATATACTATTTCAAAATTATGGCTCAAAGGTATTTCGAAACTACTATTGTTAGAGGTTTTAAGAAAGGTTGTTTGAGGAATGTTAAAGTTTGAAGGAATTAGATGGGTAGATGTTTAAAGTTAGAAATGAATTAATACAATGTGAAGTGATTTCCATGAATTTAAGATATGGAGAAGTAAGGAAATAGACTAGTGGTAATAGAATAGATATAATGGGAAGTTTTAAAGATTGAAGGATTGAGTGAGAATTAAAGTTAATGGCTGTTTGGTCGCCGAATAATCTTAAAGTTAGATATTTGCTTGAGGAAGTTTAACTTGGGATCTAAGAGATTAGAATAATTAAGTGAAGGGAACTCATTATTTTGCCTTCAAATATAATAGATAAAAATAGTATATTTGACCAAGATGACCAGTTACTAAGAAAAGTAACTGTTTGGGCTGAGATAAAGAGAGAAACCCTCCACAGTAAATGTATTAAATAAGAAAATTGTCCAGGATGACCAACTATTATGTAAGGGTAGAGATTAAAGAAGATTTGAGATTTAAAGAGAATTATTTAATTTATGAATTACAGTTGGATCAAGTATTGATCTATCCTTACGAATATGATAGGTTTTGATATCTGCTCAAGCCCATTAAGAAAGCAGAAGGAAAGGATAATGGTAAGGTTTGGTTTGGAGGGAAGCTAACCAGGTAGTAGTTCTTTCCTCCCTTACACTTGTGTATGATTGCTGCATGTCTGTTTGTGCCATATTGCTATTCAAAAAGCATGAGAACATGTAATCCTTAATTCCTTGCATGGATTATTTAGCCGTGATCACGTGTAGCTAATAGACATGGGGCAGTGATTGCCAATTATTTGCGCTTTACTTATTCAGCTTGTCTAACAGACATGGGGCAGTGATTGCCAATTATATGCGCGGTAGTGATTGCCTATTATTTGCGCATTATTTATTCAGCTTGTCTATCTGTCATTGCGCATAAATGCTTAATTGCATTAGCTTGCAAGGTTTTGTTCCATATGGCTTGTTTTGCATGTTTTATGTGATCTGCACATTTGTTTGATGGAAATTACTACTACGGGGATTCTTCGGAATCTCACCCCCCAATTTATGATGAACAGTGAAGGCTAGTAGCTAGAAGGACAAGGAGGTTATTTAAGAAGAAGGTGGGCTGATTGAAGAGCAGAGATACCTGTTATAATTCTGTAAATTGTATAGTAAAATATTCGGGCAAGTAACTTTACTTGCTTTATGGAAATATTATTTTGTATCCTTTAGAAGAAGGAGGTGAGCATTGCCAGGTGCACGTATATGCTATCAACCAAGAGCGTTGCTTTATTTTTAATATAATATTATAAGATTGTATAGTATGAAATTATTTTAGGTGATAATAGATTGAGTTGAAAGCAGGGTTGATATTGGATCACTAATCTGTTATCTGAAGGTTTGAAACATTTGATCAATTGATTCCAATGTTAAAAGAAAGAAAAAAAAAATTCCCTGTCTTTTCCCAGGACGGAAACCTGGCGTTAGTGATTCACAGACGTTAAAATGATTCTATTAGTATATAAAAGTGAGGTGTTGCATAATTCAAACATTGCAATCAACATTTGCAGTAAAGCTTAGTCACATCATGGCATACATTGCACACATTCACATTAACACATCAATGTAAGCAAGAAAACAATCAAAGTGTAATTCAATGCTACCTTTTGGTACTTGGTCCTTGATTTCTTTTAAGTTCAAGATGTTTTCTTGAGGATTTGGCAAGGTACCTATCAAACCAATACCAAGGCCAATCATTCAACAATTATTCAAACACATTCCCTATTACTTAAACATTAAACCCTTCTTTCTTGGGATTTTTGGCCTAATTGTTTTCCTTTTGATTCAAGAAACCTCCTTGGCCATTCCTACATGGTTTTTCATGTAGAATTCAAATATCAAATCAAATTTTACAAAATCAAATCCCTTCCTTAAGTTCTGGTCAAAACAGAAACGAATTTCATAAGGAAAAATGTCAAAATTTCTAACTTTGATTTTTAATGCTTCCAAATTCAATTCCTCCACATAACCCTACACAAAAACGCCCAAGGAGTTCAATGGAAGCATCAAAACTTTCAAAATCCAATCATAAGTCCATATTGTAAGACCCTTAACATCAAAACATTATAACCTGTCATAACCCACTACTATGGTAGAAAAGGAAAGCTGTTAAAATGAGCTACCATAGTAGAAGGAAAATTTCATACTTTTAGAAATTGATTTTCGAACTCAGGTCAACCCGTAATCCGTTGCATGCAACTAAAATCGTTCATTCATATACACTGGGCCTCCAGCCTCCAGCCCGGGTAACAACATACATCAAAAGCAGCCCATCTAATTAGTTTCAACCATGTAACAAAGCTTCATAACACAATAGAAATGGCCTCCGGCCAACTAAAACGAGGAGATAACATATTCTCCAATTTACAATAAGGCCGGGTAATCAAAATGTCTCAAAAAATCCTAAATGTGGCAATATATATACTATCCATACATATACAAAAGCTAGAGGCCTAAAGCTAACCAAGCTCAAGCCTCTGCGTCTCTTCCCGAAGGCGCACGCCTAGAAACTTCACCTGAAAACATTGTAAACCACGGGGTGAGACAAAGTCCCAGTAACCAACCTTTCCAATACTAGGCACTACTAAATAGGTGCTTGTGAGGTGTCAAGTGGGGCAGTTCACAAATAATATTATAAAATGATAGCCACAACAATTAATGCAGGTGCAATGATGCAATCCCATCAACCATATCCCTCACTTTGGGGGATTTTCAAGAGCCGAACCCGGACTATCCCTCACTATGGGGGACGTAAGGAGCCATAAAAGGCCTATCCCTCACTCTGGGGGACGTAGGGAGCCAAAAGGCCTATCCCTCACTATGGGGGACGTACTAAGCCAACCATCATGCATTAATGGAGGCCTTACCACGTGGTAGTAACTATCAAAAACTCTCACCAATTCCCAAATCATGCATCATGCTCAAACCTTAATCAAATAGTAATTAAACATCTCACAAGTAACTTCATTCAGTGGCATATCCTTCACAATTTCAAGATTTCATTCATCATCAATCAAAACCCCACAAGACGGTTTTCCCTTTTTATATACAACATATAGTTTGAACACAATTACTACTTGGAGCACAAAACACAAATCTACTCACAATACCACAGAAGCAAGTACTAAGAATTAGAAAGTGGTTACCTCTCGCCTGAGCAAGGAATAACAAACCGACAATGTGGCCCCGTGCACCACCAAGACTCACAACCGGTCTACACAAGCACACAAACACACAACCAACATATATTAGCTCTCAAACTAATAATGTGGCCAAAACAACACTTGGGGACACAAAATTCCTATCTCCCATCCAAACTCTACCCAACTCAAAGGGTATAATTATTAAGGCAACATTCCATGCTCATACCAATCCATTAAAACCTTAATTCCTCTCCAAATATCAATTTAGGATTCAAACCTGAAGGACCCACTGTAAGAATTCAACACCCAAACATCCAATTTGAACAATTGAGGTTCTAACAACAATCTAAACCGATTAAACATCCAATTTAACCCTCCTTAACATAACCCAAATCATAAAACTCAGAATCAACCTCTACATTGTCAACCTCAATCACAAATCACCTATTTCCATAAACCCTAACTCCAAAAATTCAAGATTCTTTAAATCCAAGGAAACTACACCGATTAAATACTTAAACTAACCCAATGCAATCAATTAAACTCAAAACAATCGGTCAAAACCTCAGTTCCATCACAACCTAGAAAATCCTAGGGTTCCACCAAAAAAATCCTCAGAAATCACAAGAAAGAAAGTAGATTAGAGGTTAAAATCACTTACTTGAGGTAATGGATCCTTAGAAATGTCTTTCCCAAGCCAGAAATTCGAAACCCTAGCAGAGCTCCTCTCTCCTCCTTCAGATTTTCTAATTTTTGCACAACGGAACCCTCCAGCGACTATATAGATTCGCGACCTTTCGCCGCGGCGAACTAATCCCGAGAGGGATTACTCGCCTGAAAACCCAGCTTCGCCGCGGCGAACTCCAATCTTCGCCACGGCGAAAGCTTCCCAAAAGGAAACTCTCGCTCGCCCAGAAAAACTTCGCCGCGGCATGCCCTTACCTTCGCCACGGCGAAACCTTCCCGAAAGGGAAGCCTCGCTCACCTGAACAACTTCGCTGCGGCGTCCCCAAGACTTCGCCGCGGCAAAACCTGTCCGAAACACAAAGCCTACCTGGAACCCCCGGTGTGCCGTGGTGAAATGAAACTTCGCCGCGGCGAACATACCCTGAGAGGGGTACGTTCACCTATTCCTCCAACATACCTCAAATCCAACCTAAACACCAAGATCAAGATTAAATTGCTAATCTATCCTCAAAATCAACCAAAAGAGACTATTAAAACCTGATAAAACTCAGGATGTTACACATATATTCAAGATGGCTGAACACTTCCTCTTAGGTTCATAAATTTTCATTGGATTCCAATGAATTTGAACATACTTCCTTAGGATAATCCTACATACCATCACATTTTAAGTCCATTGGAACCATTAAAACTTATTGAAGCAATTCCTACCCTTGAGTTCTTGAGTTGGCTGAACTGAAAAGTCATAGTTCATAGGGTAATTTCTTCCATAACCCATTCAAAACGCACCAAACATTAACAACACAACTCCTACTCAAGTTGCTATCCTTTCCTAGCACTTCCAGCACAACAGAATTGAAACAGCACTTCCCCCTCAAATAAGTCACGGTTTGACCATGGAAAAAGCATCAAATTAAAGCCTAAACATACCTCAAAGAGTCTTGGATTAAAGCTTGATGATTAACCTTGGATTGGAGGTGCTTTGAGGAGTGTTTGGAAGCCAAGAAGAAAATTGTGCAGAACCTCCCCTCTATTGTCCCATTTCTGTCCGAATTTTGAATGCCTTGTGGGGGTATTTATAGAGCTCATTTGCTGCCCAAAAACCTGCCCTTGGGCAGCTATTTCTGCCCCAAATTAAGTGCTAAGGTCGGCCAAAATGAAGAACAAATCCTAGCCACACATTCTTTGACTCACTTTCCAAGAGAGTTGATCCAATGGTTGAAAATTTGCCCAGCACACAAGCCAGCTGTTCTGATCATGGTGAGCACGAATTTGGGCCTTGTTGGATGCTAACTAAATGTTAAAAACTGGTTAGGAAGTAATGGAATTAGTTAGGGTAATTTTAAAATTCATTCGGTCACATAATACCCGATTTCTTGCCCTCTACTAGGAAAAATAGCTAAGGGCTTCAAAAATTATATTTCTTTTCATGATAATTCCCTATTTATTCCAAGAGTGTGATTTGGAAGTTTTGGGAATTTTTCAAGATCTCTAGATATTTATTTCACATTTTCTCCGAAATCGGGTCCTTACCGATAGGAATTCAGAAATAAATTCCCCATAAATTATTTCCTGTATTTTCAATGCTTGGAAACAATTTTATAAATTCATATATATTCCTAGGGAGTGTATCCATATTTTTCCTTGGATTTTTGGAGTCCTTAGGTAATTAAAATAATTTTATCACTTTAATTTCCCTTTATTTTTCCCTATTTTCCCAAAAATAATTATTTTTTTGGGAATTTTCACCAAAATTTATTTTGGTCTATTCTCACTCTCAAAACATCATGTGTGACTCAAAAACCTCTAATTTCATTTTTTTCTATTTTTAGGTAATTTTTGGAAACTTTTTCCAAAATTACCGTTTTGCCCCTAGGGACCCAATAAAGTCGGTTTCGTCCCATTTTGGGTTTTCATGCTTTACTCATACCTTATGCTTATCAATCATATCTCATTTTGCACACTCCCATTACTAGGGTTCCAAATTTTGGGATGTTACATTTCCCTCCCCCTTAAATAAATTTCATCCTCGAAATTTAAAATGTACCTTATTTGAAGAGCTCGGGATAATTATCTTTCATGTCATCTTCTCTCTCCCATGTTGCTTCTTCTTGTGCTCGATTCTCCCAGATGACTTTAACCATTGGGATGGATCTCCGTTGCAGCTGCTTTACTTGACGATCAATGATCTTTACTGGTTTGATCTCCCAGGTTAGGTCATCTCGCAGTGCAATATCTTCATATTCCAAAACATGAGAGGGATCTGGCTGATACTTCTTTAGCTGGGATAAATGGAAGACATCATGTATCTGACTAAGATTCGGGGGTAGGGCTACTTTATATGCCACCGATCCTACTTTTGACAGAATCTGGAAAGGTCCGATGTATTTTGGTGACAATTTCTTTGATTTCAAAGACCTTCCTACTCCCGTTGTCGGAGACACTTTCAAGAACACATGGTCTCCTATATCAAAGGTCAAAGGCTTTCGCCGAATGTCCGCATAACTTTTCTGTCAGCTTTGGGCCGTGAGCAGTTTCTGTCTAATCGACCTTATCCTTTCAGTTGTTTGTTCGACTAGGTCTGGCCCATATAGCTTTCGCTCCCCTAATTCTGTTCAACACAGTGGGGATCTACACTTGCGACCATACGAAGCTTCATACGAAGCCATTTGTATACTGGAGTGATAACTGTTATTATAAGCAAATTCTGCCAATGGTAGATAGTCATCCCAATTACCTTTGAAATCCAATACACAGGCTCTCAACATATCTTCCAGTGTCTGTATGGTTCGCTCTGTCTGATCGTCTGTCTGTGGGTGATATGCTGTACTGAAACTCAGCTTGGTGCCCATTGCTTGCTGCAGTGCCTTCCAGAATCGGGATAGAAACCGAGGATCTTGGTCAGATACAATCGACTCTGGCACTCCATGTAATCTCACAATTTCTCTTATATATAACTTGGCAAGTTTTTCTGGTTGGTAGTCTTTCTTCATTGCCAGAAAATGGGCAGACTTTGTTAATCGATCAATAATCACCCATATCGCGTCATATCCAGATGAGGTATGGGGTAATCCCATGATGAAATCCATGGAGATACTATCCCATTTCCATTCTGGAATATTTAGAGGATGTAAAAGCCCTGACGGTCTTTGATGCTCTGTTTTGACCTTCTGGCAAGTGAGGCATTTAGATACATACTCTGTTATGTCCTTCTTCATGCCAGGCCACCAAAATATACGTTGGAGGTCTTGGTACATCTTTGTCATTCCCGGATGTATCGTATATTCGCTCTTATGTGCTTCCTCCAATAGTTGTTTCCTGATGGACTCTGGAACATATACCCGTTCCTTATACTTCAATATTCCATCTGGTGACACCTTGATCACATCATCCTCAGCTTTTGTTAGCTTAATCCGAAGTGTATCAGCTACCGGATCGTTCTTTTGGGCCTCTTTGATTTGTTCTATCAGCTAGGCTCCTGCTCTCAACACTTCTACTTTCTGGGTCATTAGTTTCATATGGGACAAAGGTTCCCAATCTCTCACATCTTTGATGAGTTTCCGTTCCTGAATCATTAGGAATGCTACTTGTACTACCTTTCGGCTTAAGGCGTCAGCTACCACATTAGCCTTGCCCGGATGGTATTTTATCTGGTAGTCATAATCCTTGAGCAACTCCATCCATCGCCGTTGTCTCATGTTTAGTTCTTTTTTATCTTGCAGGTACTTAAGACTTTTGTGGTCACAATATAGTTCAGGGGTTGCCCCATATAGATAATGCCTCCAGATTTTTAAGGCATAAACTATTGCAGCTAATTCTAAGTCGTGAGTGGGATAATTCTCTTCATGAGACTTTAACTGTCGTGAGGCGTAGGCAACTACTCGTCCTTGCTGCATTAATACACAACCTAACCCTTGCTTGCTAGCATCAGTATATACAACATACGGTAAGGTTGGATCGGGAATTATCAGCACAGGGGTCGAGGTCAACCTTCGTTTCAGCTCTTGGAAGCTAGCCTCACACTTATCATCCCACACGAATTGCTGGTTCTTACGTGTAAGTTTAGTCAGGGGCTGTGCAATTCTCGAAAAATCTTTAATAAATCTTCTATAGTAACCTGCCAATCCCAAAAAGCTTCGTATTTCTGTTACTGTTTTTGGTTGCTCCCAGTTCAAAACTGCTTCCACCTTACTGGGATCTACTGCTACTCCATCTTGGGTAATCACATGACCCAAGAACTTTACTTCATTCAGCCAAAACTCACACTTGCTGAGTTTGGCATATAGCCGTTTCTCCTTCAGAATACTTAGAATGATCCGTAAATGCTGTTCGTGCTCTGCTGGTGACTTGGAATATACTAAGATATCATCAATGAAAACCACCACAAACTGATCTAGATATGGCCGAAAGATCCTGTTCATGTAATCCATGAAAATCGCAGGGGCATTTGTTAGTCCGAAGGGCATTACCAAGAACTCATAGTGCCCATACCGTGTTCGAAAAGCGGTCTTCAGAATGTCCTCTGCTTTAATCCTCAGTTGGTGGTAACCTGATCTCAAGTCAATCTTGGAGAACACTGTGGCACCAACTAATTGGTCTAGCAAATCATCTATTCTAGGTAGTGGGTACTTGTTTTTGATCGTCACTTTGTTGAGCTCCCGGTAATCAATGCATAACCTTAAGCTACCGTCCTTCTTACGGACAAATAAGACGGGTGTTCCCCATGATGACACACTGGGCCGGATAAAATTCTTTTCTAATAGTTCCTCTAATTGCTTCTTTAACTCTGCCATTTTATTTGGAGCCATACGATATGGGGCTTTGGAAATTGGCCCTGTCCCAGGTACTAGGTCAATTGCAAACTCTACCTCTCGTTCCGGAGGTAACCCGCTAATTTCTGTCAGAAAGACTTCCGGAAAATCGCATACCACGGGTATCTCTGTTATGCCTTCTTCCACTTCTACATGTACAGAGAAGAATACCACGTACCCCTGACAACCATGTCTTAGGCAATCCTTGGCTTGGGCTCCTGTAATCAAGTTCAGTTTCACCTCGGTACGAGGGGTTAGCTCATGAGGAGGAAAAATCAAAGTCCTATTCTTACAGTCAAGGAGTATATTATGGGTAGACAGCCAATTCAGACCAAGTATCACATCAATCTCATGAAAAGGCATACATATTAGGTCAAGTGTAGTGCAATAGTGGCCATACCGGACAATACAATTTAGGCAAACATCAGACGTATAAACTTTAGTGCCCGTAGGAGTAGCCACACATAGATCATATAATAATGTGTTAACAGCAAGGCCTATGCGCTTCGCGCATTCATATGAAACAAAGGAGTGGCTAGCACCCGAGTCAAAGATAGCATACACAAAGTAATTATTAACTTGAATCATACCTTGTATCATCTCAGGCGACTTATCAGCCTCTTCCTTTGTGAGGGCAAAGATCCTCCATTGAGCTTGGGGCCTCGAGCCATCCACATTAAGGGGGCACTCCCTTATATAGTGTCCTGGCTTGCCACATCGGAAGCACATGTTTTGACCCATCAAACAGGGTCGATCTCCGTGGTTTTTACCATAGGTACTACATTCTTTGGTCTGGCGTGTAGTGCTACTTCCTCCTTGCCTTACTCCTCCTCCTCGTTTAGACTTCTTGGAAAAGATAGGCTTTCGCCTTTTCCTATTTCCTCCAAAAGAAGTCCCCTCTGGTCCGCTCCTTGTTGCTGGTCCTTCTGGTATAGGAGCAGCCCTGACTAGCGCCTGGTAGTTCAGGCTACTTTCAGTAATCCGGCAGGCTTCCACTGCCTGGTTGAACTTTTCAAGTTGCCGTGGGGCTACCTTCTCCCTCAGTTCCTGCCTTAGTCCCCTTACCATTTTCTCTGTTTTCCACCGCTCATCATTGCAAAGTTGGAGGTAGTTAGAGTAACGAGAGAGCCTCATGTACCTGTCTAGGTACTCATCGAAGGACTCTCGAGGACCTTGTTGAATCATCAGAAATTCCACCTCTTTTTCGTCTCTTACTAACAGTGGGAAGTATTTCAAATTAAAGTGTTCCTTGAACACTTCCCAGGTAATAGGGGTTGCATTCTCCTGGAGGATCATCTCGGTGTTCTTCTACCAACGATCAGCTTCACCCTCCAGTTTGTAGATAGCCATCTGAGCTTTTCTCTCAGAAGAACATTCAAGCACATTAAAAATCTTCTCTAGCTGAGTAATCCAGTCCTCAGCCACTTGGACATTCAATGTCCCTGTGAAACTCGGGGGATTCTGTGCATTGAATCGTTTGATCCACTGTCTTAGTGAATCAGGATCCCCTACAGGTCATACCTGCTCAGTTGCCGGCTCTTGAGGTTAAGCTAGTTGTGGTGCCTCGGCCACGCTTGGCCCGACTTGTTGCAGCTGTGCTATCGCTGCTGTCACTGCGGCTGCTATGGCAGCATCGCGTTCTTGGTTTTGACGGGCTTGGGCTGCCTGAATTTCTTGCATCACTTTCTGCTGGTCCTCCAGTCAGTCCATAACCAATTGAATCAGGTCAATAGGAGGTTCCCTTGCTGCCTCCCTTGGTTGTGTTTCTCTTCAGGTTCTCACCATTTTACTTAACTTTTTACTACAAGAGGAACAGAGGAATAAGATTATTACTTAGTTATCAAAATATTTTATACTAAGCTATGCTTCATATTTGTACATAGATAGGTTTCAAGTATAATCATCCAAAACATAGATCATCCAAGTCACATATACAGTCATCCACTCAAGACAGGGGAGAGAAAGGAAAATAAGAAGTAACAAAAAGCTCAAGTTCGTCTAAGATCTGATCAAAGCTTCCATAGGCGTCTTCCTTGGAACGGTCACTAATCAACTGGATCTGATCCTGCCAAACAGGTGTCCGTGGCAAAGTGTTGACTAAGGCCTGTCCCCACATCTCCTCATCTATCTCTCCCTTGTCTTGGTCAGCGACATCACTATGTAACAGTCGTACGTACTAAAAATAGTCCATGTAAATGTACCCATACTGGTTCTGGGAGATGTCAATCTGCCTCCCCACCTTACAGAGCTCCTTAAAAATAGCCTGATAGGTGTGCAGCTCCTTTGTGACTAACCGTCACCTCTTCTTCGGAGGCAGGCCCTTCTCTAACATCTGATCACGGCGCACTACTCTGATAGGCTGTGGCTTTGTCCCACTAGGGCCGGCTTTGTCCGGGTTAAGTTTAGGCCCCGTAGCACTCCCAGCTTCATCATCCTCTAACCTTTTACTACCGTTGGAGTCTACCACGGGGATTATATCCTCTACCTCCCAGAGAGGCTGATAATATCCAGGTGGTGGAGTCAGGTCATCAGGGTCAGAAACATGTGGGTGGTACCAGTCCGGGTACCGTTCCCCTGGCCCTCTCTGATCAACTGTACCCCCAGGAGAATCATGCTCACAACAAGCCATATCCTGCATTAAGGTTAGTCCAATGCACACCTTTCACGACATAACACATCACACACAATCGAATATGCATTATCCTAATGCATTACCTTATTGAACAGTACATATAAAAGATAGTCCAGAACCTGGCTCTGATACCAAAAATGTCACACCTTCATTTTAAACCCCATTATATGTCCTTTAGAACCATTTGGAATCATTACACGATGCTCAAAGTAGGTAAAAACCAAGATTTAAAATTTTGATTTCGGTTACTATTCATGTAACCCCTAAAAATCGGGTCAACTTTGAAAAATCATAACTAATTGTAGAAAAATCAAAACAGAGTGGTTCCAAGTCTCACGTGAAGCTTATGAAATGCTCTATAAAGGAAAAATATCCACAGGTATTAATTTCTCACAGATCAATACCAATTTCCACGCAATTATGTACTGTTCATTTGGTAAATTCTGAAATTTCCAGTATTTTTATCCAACTTCGAAAGGGCATAACTCTTTCTACAAAATTCCAAATTTAATGATCTACCACTTGATTTAAAGCTAAAAATGTGATCTATTAGTCTGCCAAATTTCAAATCCAGATTTGAATATTTTCTATTTATTTCGTATGCACCAAGCTTGGTCCTTTTTAGTCAAAGGTTATCCCCTAATTACCTTTGTAATGACTCTCTCATAACCTTTTACCCATCCTTAATTATTTGAGGCTTAATACAAGCTTGAATATACATTCTACTATGCTTTCACATGTTTAAACATAGACATACATGCTTGGCTCCCCTTAGGAGCTATTATCCAACAAACATTTCCAAAGTCATAATATTACATAACAAGTTCCAAAAATTTACACTAGGGTACATTAATTGTTCATTAGGTCTCCGGGACAATTTCTTTGCCTTTGCCCTTGCTTGACCTCCCTCCTAGGTGGTGTTAAACATAAGAGTGAGATTTCAAAGAAATCCCAGTAGCACAGAATCACAATTATCATGCATTCCTGCAAACACTACGTGCAATGCTTTTGTGCAGATATCTTGTTCATATGTTCATGCTTTTATGCCATGGAAAGTAAGCTATCATACACATATTCAATGGACATAATGCCAAGGCAAGATAATTCAAACATTGCAATCAACATTTGCAGTAAAGCTTAGTCACATCATGGCATACATTGCACACATTCACATTAACACATCAATGTAAGCAAGAAAACAATCAAAGTGTAATTCAATGCTACCTTTTGGTACTTGGTCCTTGATTTCCTTTAAGTTCAAGATGCTTTCTTGAGGATTTGGCAAGGTACCTATCAAACCAAGACCAAGGCCAATCATTCAACAATTATTCAAACACATTCCCTATTACTTAAACATTAAACCCTTCTTTCTTGGGATTTTTGGCCTAATTGTTTTCCTTTTGATTCAAGAAACCTCCTTGGCCATTCCTACATGGTTTTTCATGTAGAATTCAAATATCAAATCAAATTTTACAAAATCAGATCCCTTCCTTAAGTTCTGGTCAAAACAGAAACGAATTTCATAAGGAAAAATGTCAAAATTTCCAACTTTGATTTTTAATGCTTCCAAATTCAATTCCTCCACATAACCCTACACAAAAACGCCCAAGGAGTTCAATGGAAGCATCAAAAATTTCAAAATCCAATCATAAGTCCATGTATTCAAGATGGCTGAACACTTCCTCTTAGGTTCATAAATTTTCATATTTGATTCCAATGAATTTGAACATACTTCCTTAGCATAATCCTACATACCATCACATTTTAAGTCCATTGGAACCATTAAAACTTATTGAAGCAATTCCTACCCTTGAGTTCTTGAGTTGGCTGAACTGAAAAGTCATAGTTCATAGGGTAATTTCTTCCATAACCCATTCAAAACGCACCAAACATCAACAACACAACTCCTACTCAAGTTGCTATCCTTTCCTAGCACTTCCAGCACAACAGAATTGAAACAGCACTTCCCCCTCAAATAAGTCACGGTTTGACCATGGAAAAAGCATCAAATTAAAGCCTAAACATACCTCAAAGAGTCTTGGATTAAAGCTTGATGATTAACCTTGGATTGGAGGTGCTTTGAGGAGTGTTTGGAAGCCAAGAAGAAAATTGTGCAGAACCTCCCCTCTATTGTCCCATTTCTGTCCGAATTTTGAATGCCTTGTGGGGGTATTTATAGAGCTCATTTGCTGCCCAAAAACCTGCCCTTGGGCAGCTATTTCTGCCCCAAATTAAGTGTTAAGGTCGGCCAAAATGAAGAACAAATCCTAGCCACACATTCTTTGACTCACTTTCCAAGAGAGTTGATCCAATGGTTGAAAATTTGCCCAGCACACAAGCCAGCTGTTCTGATCATGGTGAGCACGAATTTGGGCCTTGTTGGATGCTAACTAAATGTTAAAAACTGGTTAGGAAGTAATGGAATTAGTTAGGGTAATTTTAAAATTCATTCGGTCACATAATACCCGATTTCTTGCCCTCTACTAGGAAAAATAGCTAAGGGCTTCAAAAATTATATTTCTTTTCATGATAATTCCCTATTTATTCCAAGAGTGTGATCTGGAAGTTTTGGGAATTTTTCAAGATCTCTAGATATTTATTTCACATTTTCTCCGAAATCGGGTCCTTACCGATAGGAATTCAGAAATAAATTCCCCATAAATTATTTCCTGTATTTTCAATGCTTGGAAACAATTTTATAAATTCATATATATTCCTAGGGAGTGTATCCATATTTTTCCTTGGATTTTTGGAGTCCTTAGGTAATTAAAATAATTTTATCACTTTAATTTCCCTTTATTTTTCCCTATTTTCCCAAAAATAATTATTTTTTTGGGAATTTTCACCAAAATTTATTTTGGTCTATTCTCACTCCCAAAACATCATGTGTGACTCAAAAACCTCTAATTTCATTTTTTTCTATTTTTAGGTAATTTTTGGAAACTTTTTCCAAAATTACCGTTTTGCCCCTAGGGACCCGATAAAGTCGGTTTCGTCCCATTTTGGGTTTTCATGCTTTACTCATACCTTATGCTTATCAATAATATCTCATTTTGCACACTCCCATTACTAGGGTTCCAAGTTTTGGGATGTTACACCTACCATAGCTCTGACATTTACAAGCAGAAGACCAAGCTTATCCATGATGCCAGCATCCTAAGGAAGAGGTTCAAGGAGGGTAACAAAGTGTTGAGTTATGAAGCCTAGTTCAAATTCAGGAAAGGAAAATTCAAGATAAGTTGGGATGGATCCTATATTTAGTTAAGATGCATGATTTTGGGATGATAGAGCTAAAGGAGGAGGCCGTGGGCAAAGTGTTCTAGTGCAATGGTCATTATCTCAAGCTCTACGAAGAGCCCACACAGCCTCCATGAGGCTAGGTCATCCCTTTCCATTCTCTTTACTTTTCCCATGCCTTCACTATTTTGAGTTGTGAAAGGGATGTACCGTATAGAAGTAGAATTTTAAATTTCAGTAGTTTATCTTTGTTTTGAATAATTATCCCCTAGTTATGCTGTTATGATGTATCCGCACTCCTGTTTCTGTCACCAACACACACTTAATTGCATTCTTTCGCTTACCGATCCTTACACTTTAGCTCTTTTCTTCTCCCTAGAAGGATGATGTGTTGTGCTTCAATCTCGAATTGGACTTCACAACTTCCAACTTTGTTGTTTTTGTTTTTAAGCTTTGTGTTTTGGTATGTGACTGTGTGCTGCAATGAGGATATTGCTTTGAGTTGTGTGGGGGAGGGAGGAAGTTGGTTTAAGCTTAAAAGAGGTGTTATGATTTGTTTTATTAGGTTACTCCTTGTTGTGGATGGTTCTTGCTGAACTTGTCAAAATTTTTTGAAAATTTTGAAAGTTTTCCTAATCTTCCATCACTTGCTTTTGAATTTTGCATTGAATTGTTGAAAATCTAGTGAAGGATTACTGAGATGGGTTGTTTCGATAGCTATTTTGGTGAATGGTAATGGTATAGGAGCCTACAATTGAGGTTGAAGAGGATTTAGAGAGTTAGAGGGCTCTCTGTGAATCCAAGTGGCAACCTGGAGGTTAGGCTAAGAAGGAGGGCTCTCTGTGATTTAAAGTCATGACCTCACTATTTCAGGTCGTGACTTGGGGAAAGAACTTGGTTCAGGCTCTCTGTGAACTGAGGTTGTGACCTAGAGCCTGTCTGAAGCCTAAAGTCCCCTATGTCTGCTGAAATCGTGACCTGGATACCCTAATGTCATGACCCGATAGGAAAAACATAACTTTCTTTTGTGAATTCACTATTCTGCCCTTGAATTTTCTCACCCTATTTACCATTTTACCCTTTGAACCTGCCTTAAGGCCTCATCTAGATTCATCCAAGGACCTAATACCCTAATACCCTTTTTGTAATTTCACAAACCCAAACCACTAAACCTTTTCCCCTTCCCGTCCTTTCATTCTCTGTGTCTTTCAATTTTCTCTCCCAGAAGTCGCTACTTCTCTGCTTTGAATCTCTATGACTTGCCTTCTTCATCCTCCCTCCTCAAGCCAAACACTTCGAATATCTCCCCAATTCTTGTCCCTTTTCTGCATCTGAGTACTCCTCTGCTATTCTACCTTTGTAAAGTCACCACCTGCAATTTGAAATCAAGTCCTTTCTTACTCCCTGCGTGCCCATTCTCTGATCTTCCACTCCTTCAAGGTAGTTTTTGTTTTTCCCTTTTGATTTCTCTAATTTTGGTTCTGGTTTTCTACATTTTGCAGGGTTAGATAAGGTTTCTCTTGTTTAGGTTTAAGTTTTGATTGAGTAGAGTGTGCAATTACTGTTTGGGCTATTGTTAAACTGATTTTGAAATAGTTTGGGACCGTTTATTCTACAAAAAATGGATTTTGAATGAATTGGCTTTTAAGTTTTGGACTGCCTACATTTTTTTAAAATTCTGAAATTCAAGTCGCGACCTCACTGTCTTAGGTTGTGACCTGAATACACAGAGAAGGTTTTGAATTGCTAGACCCACTTTTTTTGTCTGCCTAATGCAATTTTTTAATGATTTTCTAACTCTAACCTGAAATGGCTTTGAAAGAACTTACTTTTAAGCAGTTACAAAGTTAGAAAACTTGAATTTTGACAAGATTTTCTTCCATCTTTTCTAAGTTAAAAGTTCTTTCAGTTCCAAGCTTTAAGGTTTTTCTAAGGTGATATATGGGGGTCAACTGAGTGCGGGGTTTTCTAGGCTTAGTGTTTGGCTTTGTTTTCTTTAGTTTTAGGTTGTTTCTTATTGGTTTTGTGTCACATCCAGTAATATGGCATTTAAGAATAGGGATATTCCTAAATAATTAAGGGTCAAAAATGACAAGGAGAAATAGAAGAATTTTGGTGGAAAATAATTATGATGGTTTTCCAAGCCAATTATGGAAATTTGACTAAGGAAAATTGGTCAAACTTAATTATGGAAAAAAATTTCCAAGCCTCAGAAAATTAAGAAAAATTAAGCACAATGTTCCTTGAGAATTATATGGGATTATAAAATTGGTTTTATGACCAAATTGCCCTTAGAGAAATTACAAAGGAATTTAAGGGCGATTTAAGCTAGTTTAAGGTCCTTTATTTGGAAAATTCCAAATAAATATTTGGAAGGAGAATAAAATCCCAAGAAAATTCCTATGATATTCCAAGGAATTATAAAAGATTATAGAATTAAGAGAAGACCCTCAAGTATCCAAGATTTTTCCCAATTCTTCTGAAAAGTGAAAAAATCACTAAAGAGAAGGAAATTAGTTTTTCCTTTTATTTAATTATTGGGAAATTAAATTTGAGAAAAAGAGGGCAATTCGGGAAGATAAAAATGAGGAGAATAATTTATGGATCTGATAGAAAATAATTATAGAGGCCAGAGCACTGTAATTATAGAAAAGAAGTTAAACTCGGAATAGAAGTGCATCGATAAAGTGAAGACCAGAGTCTTGCACTTTACTTGGCCCACAAGTTGCCACTTGTCAAGCCTTCAATGGATAGCAATAAAAGCTTTCCAAGTGTCAAGCTACCAATGTAGAGGATCTTAACTTTGGAATTTAATTACATTCTGATTTAAGTTAATTAGGAGAGAGGATTAAGATTAAGTAGGCATATGACACTTGGCAAATCATTAATGATGGTTGGTGGGATATTTTGTGAACATTAATGAGCTCCTCCTCCCCCTAAATCAGATCATGTTTCGGCCAAGTGAGAAAGGTGAGGGAAAAGAGAGAGCTTGATGGAGAAATCATGAGAAAGGGAGCAACTTTGATCATCTAAGTGAGATTCAAGGTTAGTTATTGGTTTCAAGCTGTTCCTTGTCTTGTTTTCATGCTTTGTGTCACACCCTGATAATTTTATTCTAATTGATGAATGATTTGTGACTGACTAAGGCCAAGTAGTATAGTAGACTAGTAAAGGACCCAGGCTATGAGGAAAAATCAGGATAGGGACATAACGGTCATTTTTGAAAAGATCGGTCAAGAAAGGACAGTATTGGAAATAATGTCTAAAATTCCTGAAAATTCCTAGAAAATCATGAAAAATAGAAAGGAGGGTACAGAATAATGTTTGAGGCTTAGAAGATGAATATAAGATTAAAAATAATTTATCAGGGAATTATTGGTAATTATTGAAATTTTTGGTTAATTAAGGAAAATTAGCCAATTTCCATTATTTAAAATATATAGAGGTCTCAAAAATTCAAAGAAAAATAGGGATAAATTATGTGACATATTATCCTAATTTATAAAATTACTTCCCACCTTTGGATGTACAAAGGTTAGCTTAAAGAATATTTATTACCGAATTATTATCGGTAGAATAGTGATTTTTGACAAAATAAAATTTAGAAAATTATAGAGCGAGGTAAAACTTGAGAAAAATCATGGATTACCCTTGGAATGAGGGGAATTTAATGAGGTGTTGAAATCAAAATTTTGTGACAGTAAATTGGACAGGATTGTTGGAAAATCGGACCAGAAATACACAAATAATCAGTGGATTGCACTGATTATTGGATGAGTCATTTTTTTCCAATATTAAGAGTAATATTTCTGCCAAAAATAAAGGGGGAGGACAAAGTTGGAATTTTTCAAATTGTTCAAGGGCATAAAGGGAAATAAGAGACAAAACAATAAAATAATATTTTATTTCCACATGAAAATCACATGGTGATTAGGTGTCCATCTATGTGTCAACTTCTTATGGTGTGTGCCCTAAGATTTGTCCATGTGTAAAGTAGAAAAAAATGGATGGCCGAGATCACGTCTTTTTCCCGAAGGGCATTTTTGAAATTTTGGAATATCAAAGCCTATAAATACCCCCCCTTCCATGAAGAATTCGGCCAAAGTGGTTTGCATGAGAGGGAATGTTGAGTTCTTGAGTTCTAGGAGAGAGAAAGGAAGAAAGAAGAGAGAGAAAGGGAGAAAGCAAGGTTAGACACCTCTAATCGCCGATTAAGAGCTAATTAAGGTATGTTTACCTCCCTAAGTGTTAATTATTTTTAGTTAATTATTTATTTGAGGAAGATTAGGATTAGTTACCTTGATTAATTATGGTTTAGTGATAGCTAAGATTAATCATGTTATTTGATTAAAGATTAGTAAGTAATTAAGGTTAGCTACCCTGATTAATTAGTAATTAGTGATTAGTTATGCTAATTGAAGGATGATTAATAATGGTTAATCATATTGATTAAAGAATGATTAATGGTTAATCATGTTGATTAGAGAATGAATAATGGTTAATCATGTTGATTAGAGAATGATTAATGGTTAATCATGTTGATTAGAGAATGATTAATGGTTAATCCATAAGGGATTAGTGACTTAATCTTAGAAGATTATGTTGTACTAATGACTATATGACTTGAGGACCTTAATTAAATATTGGATTAAGGATTAAGGGTTAGTGATTAACCAAGAAAGCATGATTAATCATGGGTTAAGGAAGAATTCCAAGACCTTAATTGAGGATTAAGGCTTGGTCAAACCAAGGTCAAAGGTTTAGGAACGGTATACAAAAATTATAAATTGAAAGGCACAAGGGTAGCATTATATTGAGAAAGAATGGTATACTGGTATGGAATTTACCATACCCTTACTGTATGGTTGATAGGCAATTTTCTGGAAACCTAGGAGGATCTCAAGCAAGGGAACAAGGAGGAAACATTAAGCATGGAATTGAGGTAGCGTGAACTTGCAATTATTTTGTTGACCTGTATTTGGTGTTTCTGCTATGTGTGTTTATGTGCCATGAGAATGTTTATGCCCAGATGATGTGAACTCCTTGCAGTGTATGCCTTGGCTCTTGCATGATTGAGTTTTGACCAGAATGATTATATGCTCCATGATATGATGACATGGATATAGAATGGTTATGGCATGGCATAAAGACTAGAAATGTTATTTTACTGCATGTAGCATGACATCTTATGCATGTTGACTTGATGGTTGTATGTTCAATGCTACTGGGATTTCTATGAAATCTCATTCCTCCTATAACATGATATCCTAGGTGCCACTACTGTCAAGGAGAAGGGAAAGGAAATAATCATGGCTTGAGGAAGTTATGAATTATGTATTGTATTATACGGTTTTGAACCTTTCTCTTTCAAGCCATGTAAGCATACTCTGATCATGAACACATGATATGATAACCTTTTTGAATGTATATTAATGATAGAGTAGCTTTATATGTGATTATGGTATGATTATAGTGAAAAACGAAATGCTGTTAGAATTAGTGAAAAGGGGGATAAAAATGGTCTAGATTTGACCAAACTTTGACTAACGAAGACCCTGGTCAAATGGTTGACGTTTTCCCTGAAATTTGGCATGCAAATAGATCTTATTTTTCCCTTTAAAATGAGTGGTAAAACGTCACAATCGGAGCTCTGTGTAAGATGTTATGCCTTTTCAAAGTCAGGCAAAAATCCTGGAAAATAGAAAAATGACCAAATGAACAGTATTTTCAAAATTAAAATCGGATGCGTTTCTGATTAAAGTGGAACCTGAGGTCATTTTTCCTTGATAGATGATGTTAAGAGCTTCGAGTGAGACTTGGAACGACCTTGTTTCGATTTTTCTAGAATTAGTTATGATTTTCCAAAGTTATGCCAAGTTTAAGGTTACAGTGAATAGTAATGCAGGAAAAGAAATTTTTAAATTCAGGTTTTTCAACCCGGTAACCTTAAATTGTGCTTCCGAATATCTTGACTTGGCACAATATAAAGTCGTAAACGTAAGGTGTTACACTTTGTATGGTTGAAATTTCTAGTTTTCTCTCTTTATTTAGAGCTGGCCGAAATGCTTATGGTGTAGGAGAGGAAGTTTTATTGTTCAATCTTGCTAGAACATTTCAAAACATGATAGATCCTAGTGGTTACAAGAGTTTGTAGGTTGATTTTAAAGTGTTTTCTTTGTTATGTTACATGAGAACCATTTTAGTCAAAGCAAGATTTGGACCCTAGGATGTGTTTTTCAAAGTTTTAAGGCTTCCATTGCGTTCAAAATGAAAAATGGTGTAGGGTAAACCTAAAGAACAAGTGTTGGAAGCCATAGAATCAAAGTTGCAATTTTTGGATTTTGAACCCTAATGGTTTGGTCAGTTCAAAACTGGAAGAAGGGATTTTATTTTGTTAAATCTAAGTAGATATTTGGAATCTACATGAAAAATCATATAGAAATGAGTCAGGAGGGAATTTTTAGGGTTTAAGGAAACAAACTCTAAAAATTAAAGAACAAAGGTGGATGCTTTAAGGGACAAAGATCGTCCTTGAGTTATGTTATTGATTTTTATGAGGAATAGTTGATGATTCTTGCTGCCTTTTTGTGGATTGCCACATTAGGGTTTGGCATTTGTGGAAGCAAGAAGGAAGAACAAGAAAATCAAAGAGCATTGGATTAAGGTAGTAAGATTTAATTAACCTTAATATTGAGTGTTGCATTCATTGCTATGCAATTTCATGTGCTATTATGTGCTTTAACTAAATGATGATGATGATGATGATTGTGTAGCTATACTCCTTGCTTTATGTGCCTTGGCTATTGCATGTTAGAGTGCTACATGTATGAGGTAAAGTAGTTCCCTATTAATAGCAAAAGGTTGGAATGCTTGTAATTGATGCATATTAATGTTTTGGTTGATTGATCTTGCTACTGGGATTTCTTAAAATCTCATCCCCCAAATACAATCTAACATTTTAGGGCCTAAAAATCCTAAGAGTAAGCTGTAGATTGGAGGCTAAATTATGGTGTCACACCATAAAAATTCGTGGATGTTTGGTTATGTATAAGCATGTATGGTTGGAGCTGTAATCCCTAAGCAGGACGTCAGTTTAGAGCCACGTTTTATTAAGTTACCGAACAAATCTCTGCACAAAATTTGGTATGCTTAAATTTGACGTCCTCAGCTTTAAATTTATAGGTAGCATGTTAAAAATGGCCAACTACACGATTTTTAATGATTTTTCAAAGTTACAATTCAGAATCTGGAAAAAAGATTTTTGCCAAATGGACAGAGGTGAATTTCACAAAAACCTGATACGTTTTTAGATGGAATTGGTTCATAAGATTATTTTTCCTTGAAAGAGAATTCAAGGAGATTTTTATAGAATTTTAAACCACTTCATTTTAGTTTTTTAGATTAAATTATGAATTTTTGAAGTTGGGCCAAAAAACTAGATTTTTACCTGATGAACTGTAAAAATATGAAAATTAGCGTTTTTCTTGGGTTTTTGAGCCCTAAACCATCCAATGTGGTCTAAAATGGTTTTAATTAAACCCAAGTGCATTCGATAGTAAGGTGTGACATTTTTGGTATTAGAGCGGAGGTTCTGGTATAGGATAGAATGCTCTGCTTAGTTAATATGTCAGTTAAAAGGAAAATTGACTTATTGTTGAAGAAGAATACTACTGTCTAATTATTGGATGGTTCGACTATTATAATATAGGACGGAGTAGAATGGCTTGTTATGGATGTAATAGTGACTCAGAGGGTTCAATTAACTAGAGGAGACTAGGAGAATCTTTCCCTCAATGGTTCGATGAGAACGAGGACTATAGCCTTGTAGCAGATTTCTACTATGATACTTTATGGGAGAGTAACCCTTCACCTGACATAGCCACAGTTGCTTCCAATGATCCTCAGAGGATTGAGGTCATTAAAATATCTGATGATGATGGAGCTGGACCTAGTAAAGTCAAACTACTTCCAATTATGAAAGAATTTCACACCATAGAGGACCTAGCCAGGGATTTTAGGGAAAGGGGCTGGTACATTAAGCCCGACGAGAATCAGAATACCCATGTGTACCTGAGATATCTGGAGGATATCTGGAGGCTCTACCATTATGTGATTAGGGAAGATGCTACCCTAGAGATGATGGACTAGATATTAGCATTGCTTAGAGTACTCCCTCATACCTGGCTTTGGAAAAATGGTGTGAAAGACATTTGTAGTCGCATGGATAGTACCAACTTCAACAATCTCATTGATGCCCTTGAGATCTTTATAAGGAATACATTTCCTTGAGTAGATGCAGAAAATTGGATCCTAATGAGGACAGATGTGCTTCTGTTTATACCCTGATGGAAGAATGAGTTTCGTTATTTGTATCAGACATTGGGATCCGATGTTGAGTTAATGGACCCAAAGCCTTGAGAATTTCACTATTTCCTATTTTGGGTAGTCAGTTGGACTTTTGTAGCACTGACGTAGGATTTGTATTGTTACAGGTAACCGCAGTAGGTTAGTCTGGCATGCTTGATTGCTATGTATGTTCCTAAGGTGGCTATGTATGTTAAACTATATTGCTGTAACCGATGACTGATGCTTGAATGATGTATTATGTATGCATATGTTGTTAAATGAAATCCAAGTATGATGTTTATTTCCTGTTCCTCAAATATGCTATCCATTTAGTTAGTGTATTGGTTAGAACCGATAAAACGTTTTGCCTGAGAGACCTTCAGGACACGACGTAAGGGTCCATCCTGATCCAATACGATTAATTTTGGAATGCTTAGAACTGCAATAAAAGGCTATTGAAGGGTTGAGGATGGCACAAGCTAGCCAGGAACAAGAAAGAGATGCTATAACAGTAGCAGGTAGTAGTGGCAGTGGCTAACCTCAACAGGAGGCAGCTAGAGGAAGAAACCTCAGCAACGCAAGCAACAGAATGATTGCCTAGATCGGCAATGCCAGCAGTAGACCCCGACAGCATTCAGCAATGGATGACTCACTTTTGCAAGCATAATCTGCCATCCTTCGATGGAGTGATTGACATCCAAGCAGCAGAGGACTGGATCATCCGCTTGGAAAAGATTTTCAAAGTTCTGGACTGTCCGACTAAGTAGAAAGCGCAAATGGCTATTTACCAGCTAGAAAAGGGCGCTGATCATTAGTGGAAGAATACCGAGATTCTTTCTGGATGCTCGAAACACGAGAGCGACATGGAAAGTGTTCCTAGAGCAATTCCATGAGAAATATTTTTTGAGGTTAGCCAGGGAAGAAAGGAAGCAGAATTCCTAACCCTGAAGCAAAAGGATAACGAGTCATTTGACAAGTATTTAGCTAAGTTTATCTGTCTCTCCACTACTTCAGTTACCTGCAATACTGAGATGATAAAAGCTAGATGACCAAAAAGATGGTCTGAGGACTAAAGCAGTCCTTAAGGGAGATGATTGTTCCCAGGCAGTTCGAGCACTTCAACAAGACAGTTGAGGCCTGCCGAATTACAGCGAATAGCTTGAACCATCATTTGATGCCTACTCCTAAGTTAGAGAAGGGAGACAAAGGTGATGCACCTCTTCTGATACGAATGGGAAAAGGAAGAGCTATGGGACAACCGAAAGAGTAAGAAGGGAGATAAGCCCTCAAATGGCAAGGAATGCTCAATTACGGCAAGAGTCACGGTGATAAAACGTATATGGTCAAGTAAAACGTTTGTTCCACTTACAGCAAGTCCAGACACTTCTCGAGAGAATGCCCATAGAATACAGAGAAGGTAAGGTCACGCACTGAGGATAAGTATTTGTCATCACAGGGAAAGAAGCCCAGAAGTCTCTGAAAATGATCCAAGGAACGATCATTCGTAACAACTCCCCAGTGGTTGCAATGTTTGATTAGGGTGCTAGTCATTCTTTCATTTTGTATGCCTGAGCTAAAAGGCTTGGCTTGATTATGAATACGTTGCCTTATGACCTGCATGTGTCCACACCAACATAAAAGAGGACAATTACATCTGATGGGTGCTTAAATTGTATAGTTGGTTATGAGCACTATTGTATTGCTTTAGACTTGATATGGATGCCTTTCATGAAGTTGATGGGGTAATTGGGTTGAATTGGTTGTCTTCCCATAAAGGCAAGGACAAGACCTTGATCCTACCCTCAAGAGAAATGGAGTTAAATCCAAAAGTTAAGTTAAACTCCGTAATGGATGCCCAGACAGGCATGATACGATGAATGAAGCTACGTAAGACTAGCAGAGGTTAAGAGAAAACTATGTTTCGTCATGATAAACGAAGGGAATTAGTGGCAATGGATGAATACGGAGTGATTACCAAAAGAGGTGGTAACTTCTATCACTGCAAACAAGGATTCTGGTCATGATGGATGAACACAATAACTCTTAGATGTTGAGGTGGTATCTCAACAAGATGTAATGACTTTTAAAGGTTGCAGAGAGTAAGATAAGTAGATGTCAGAAAGAGAGAGGTAGCCACTAGTTAGGAGTTATCAAATTCCCCCTCAAGAGGAAGAGTAATGATGAGGAGTTGAACGAGACCGTTAGGGGTTGAGTCTATACACCATTAAGAAGGTGTAAGTGGCAACCTAAGGTAAACAAACTCTTACAGCCTCGTTAGGGCTAGGGCACCATGATAGAGTAGCTATCTTAAGTCCTGGAATAGATGAATAGGAACTTTGAGATAGTGAAGTTAAAATAGAAAGCCATAGTGAAATGTCTTAAGGATCAAGAAGAAGAGGACGAGACAAATAGCTATACAGGAAACTAGCTTAGAGGTTGGCATGTCCCCCTTAATGTTAAGAGATACTCAGTCGCTTGGGGTTTAGGTTGAGAGGCACCCTTTTCAAGGGATAAGTTCTTAGCCAGGAATCTTCCTAGAGAAAATGGCAATTGGTCCTCCAAGTTAGAAATGATGTTGCTCAAGATGGAGCAAAATGCTCTATCCGAGAGGGAAAGGGAAGCAGCCGAGGCAAGGTAAGCGGAGTTGACCTTACCCAATGGAAGTATGACAAGCCAAGAACGAAGATAGGCTTAGATGTACTAAGCTTAGCAAAGTACTACAGCAAGCAGAAAGAAAAATAACCTCAAAAGTCCTCTCCCTATGACTTCTAGAAGCAGCTGCGAGTAGAAAAAGAAGCTTCCTCTTGTAGGGATAAGATATCCCGTTGGCACGCTACGGACATAGCAACCAGTAAGAACTTACACTCCTTGCATTAAAATGCCAGACATTATACATGTTAGAGTATGCTCGTACTGAAAAGTAAAGTAGAGGAAAGAGAAGTTGCATAAGTCCTCTCTCTATACCGTTCTAAAGTAGTAAGAGACGACAAGAGCAGCTGGAGGAGTAAGAGAACTCCTAAGACAGATTGGCTTAGGTACCTAAAGAGATGAATAGGTGGCCCAGGGAATTAACAGGAGGCTTAAGAAAATGGTATTAGTTCTTGGAATAGTTTTGGGGAATTATTAATATGGTGACCAACTGAGTGGAGATGACTTCACTTAGTCCTATGGTCTAAGTCTCCCAGTGATTGGTACCTATTTGGGAAGATGAGGACTAAGGATGAGTTGAGGATGTGAAAACCTCTTTCGATTGTAAACCAATACTGAGAGAGCACCTATGATTTCCTTCCAAATAACCTTATCATTGATTAGGCTGGATTCAATTTCCTTCTGATTAACAGAGAAAAGCCAAAGTTAGAGGAGTTAGAGCCATAAGACCTAGAAAAGAGACATTTAGGCTAGCTCTAGGTACAAGAAGAACTCCATGTGATACAGAGATAGACTGAGTATTGATGAGTAAATCCTTAAGATAAGGTGAGAGACAAGAATATAAGCTAAAAAGACCCAACTAAAGATAGATCAAGAAAGGGGTCTAAGACAGTAAAGTACCAGGGTTGAGCCTATCAAAATCACTGCCTCAGTTTCCCGTCAGCACTGTTCAATTAAGTGTGCCTAGGCAAGAGTAACCTTGTGATAGGTAACCTCTGGAAAATAATGTAAGAGGGTGCAAAAGCCAGAAATGTTAGCCATTTTGGCAAGAATGCACTAAGTCTAGTAGATAATGGAAGATGAAAGTTAAGGAAGCTGTTAGGCTACCGAGTGTCCTAAGCAGTATGGTTTTAGACTATGACCCGAGATTTACTTGAAGTTTTGGAGGTCCTTATGAAAGAAATGGACACTACTCTCAACTTCAGTATAGCCTACCATCCTGAGACGGATGGGCAGACACAGAGAATGATATGTATGTTAGAAGATATGCTACACGCACATGTGCTTAATTTCGGTAGTAACTAGGATACGTACTTACCGTGAGCTGAATTTGATTAAGATAACCATTTCCATTCAACTATCTGAATGGCGCCATACGAAGTACTTTTCAGGAGGAAGTGTAGATCTCCCTTGTGCTGGATAGAGCTTAATGAAAGAAGTAAGTATGGTCCTCATATAGTAGATCAGACTTCCCATAGATTAAAAGTAACCCTTCCCCTGAATGTAAGTTAAATTCATGATGTCTTCTGAAACGTCCTACCTTTAACCCCCCAGAGTACGCATTCATAAGTGTTATGGTTCAAGCAAATCATGACAAAAGACCATGGATTTAAAATTTCAACATAATTACTTGGGTTACTATTTACTGTTTAATTTCCAGATTACAGGTCTAATTTCAAAAATTCATAACTAATTCCATAAAAATCGTATTGACATGTTCTAAAATTCTATGAAAATCTATTTTAATTCTCTTTAAGGAAAAGAATATCCAATTGGACTTATCCTTGCCCAATTCGTACACTTTAATCAATAAATATTACTGTTTATTTTGTAAAATCTGGAACTTCCAGATTCTACGCCTCAACTTTGAAAATTCGTATCTCCTTATGTACACATCCAATTGAGGTGATCTACCTCTCATTCTAAATCTTGGGATGTGTACTATGAGTCTGCTAAATTTTATGACTTAACTCATTCGTTTGATAGGTCAAACAGGAGCTACAAACTTTATCCCTTAACATCTCTTTACTTTAATTCTTTTTATTTCTTTGGCATACATAACATGGGCTTACTCTTTTCCATTCATGCTCGTACACTTTCATTCATGCCATAAATATTATAATTAATTACATGGCATCATAGGCATCCATAACATAAATTACATAATAGGAGAATTACACATTGAATAATAATATCATTCATTAACATGAACAATTCTCCACTTTCTTCTCCTTGCTTCTCATGCCATTATTGCCCATTGATAATTGACCTAAATGGTTGGCTAGGGAGAGAGTGAGATTTAGGGGAATCTCAGTAGCAAACAATACCATATTAATCATGCTAGATGGATGCTAATGCACTACACAAAACTTGTTTATTCTCTTGTTAATTAGTGACAATTTAGCATGCTCAAAGCTAACTTCTTGATGCATGGCCATAGAGACATAATCTACTCATCATGAATAGTAATTATAGTAGTTAAAACATGTCATAATAATATTCAGATAACATGTACACAGCAACACACAAGCATACAACATCAAGCAATGACAATAGGTAAGTTCACTACCTTGCACCTCAAGCTTTCCTCTTACTTTTCCTTTGACTCCCTTGACTTTCCAACCATATGGGCATTCGGTCAACATCACCAAACATCCTCTTGGATGTTCCAAGGTCCTAAACATAGTCATAATGATCATACAATTCATTAGGACTAAGAGACTACATAATATTCAAGACTAGCTCTCTTGAACCTCAACCCTTTCTCTTCATTTTAGGGTTTTCTTTCTAGTTTTTCTAACATAAATCTCATCATTTCCCATCCCTAAGTTCCATTTCTTGTCAATTAAGACCACTTTAGATGGCCTTAGATTCAAGAAGATCAAATCTGAAAATTTTGCTTCGCAGGTACTGTTCACGCAGAAATTCCAGAATTTTTGCTCAACTTTGACAATTCATAATTAATTCTATAAAAATCAAAACTGAGTGGTTCCAAGTCTCACTGAAAGCTCCTTAAGTTGAATTTAGAAGAAAAATAGTTTTAGGAACCAGTTCTATGCTGAAAAGTACCGAAATTGTACGGAACTTGACACTCTTACAAGGGTTAAACACTGTTTTTGAAAAATCACCATAAATCGTACACATATCCAAATAAAGTGTTCTACCCATGGAGTTAAAGCTTACAGAGTGCGCTTTAATCATGCCAAATTTTAGAATCAGACACAAAGATTAACTTATTCGAAATAGGCATCAAATCAGATGCTATAACCATCACATACCTTGATCATGAAGCTTGAACTTAGGTGGACTTTCTCTCACTAGAAATAGCTCCTTCTCTCTCTAAATGCAAGAGCGGTAGAGTTTCCCCTATGGTTCCTTGCTTGGCCGAAATATGAGGGGAGGGAGTACCTATTTATAGCGAAAAATTTGGCATGGACGAAAATGCCCTTGGTGGCTAATAGAAAGGATAAGGGTAATTTTGGAACTTCAAGTTAACTTTTATATCATCATTACATCATGCTTCTCTCATCCCTCTAGAAGATGCCAAGTGTCACAAATATGGTGGAGGAGAAGGGAGATTAGATCCTAGCCGTTGGATCAAAACTTAATCCTTAAGTTTCCTCCGAATTTACTTGGCCCATATTTCTGCGGCTTTCTTTATGGCCTTCCGAAGCTCAAAATTTTTTTTTGTCTACTCCATAAATTCTCTTTAATTCTAGAGAGTATCTATGAATTTTCTTAGGCCATAACACTTCCTTTAAGCCTTGCATAAAATTCATTTACTAGAATGCCCTTTTATCGGCATAATCGGCTTTTTAATTTATTAAAGCCACTCCACTAGCCTTTTGGTTATGGGACTAATTTTATAAATTACTAAAACCTTTCAACCATTTAATCTCATTTTTGTATACATTTTTTAGGTCTCTTACTATTTCAAATAATTACCTCAAACGGTATACTTTTTACCGGCCATAACCTCATAAATTCCATTTAAGCTGCCTCAGGGGTATTTTCGTCTTTTCTCTTCACAGAAGAGCCTTAGAATATTATTTCCCATTTTCTAGGATTTTCTTGAAATTCTCTGTATACTCTTCTATTTTTACCCCTGTTGGTCATAACTTTTTGAATTTACGGTTTAGTCCCTGCTTAGACTTAACTTCATACAATCCTCTTTTTGAGGTTTCTAACTTAACCTTTGGCCTATTTCCACTCTTTCTTCTCTTTTTGGGCCCTTAAGACTTTACTGAAGCCTCTAACTTTGATTACACTTTAGCCCCTTGAAACTTTCATTTTGCAGTTTAGTTCCTAAAACTGCTTTGACTTCCTTTTTCATATTTGGGACTTCTACTCAAAAAGGGTCTAGTAGCCTATCCAATTCAGGCTATTTCTGGTACTTCTAGGTCTAAAAGTTGGGATGTTACATCTTCTATAACTCTCAATGAAAGAAATACCATATAGACCCAACACATGTCATAAGCTATAATGACATTGTGCTCCAAGACAACCCTACTTTGAGATCATACTAAAGCGAATTATTGATCGAAAAGTTGAATAGCTAAAAAACAGGCAATTTCCACTAGTCGAGGTTGTCTGGAAAGGTCTTATACTAGAAGCTATGAGGGAGATAGACACTAAGACAGAGGAGAAGTATCCTGAACTTTTTCAATAAGATACACTTTAAATTTCGAGGACGAAATTTATTTAGAAGGGGAGAAATGTCACATCTAGTAATATGACATTTAAAAATAGGGATATTCCTAAATAATTAAGGGTCAAAAATGACAAGGAGAAATAGAAGAATTTTGATGGAAAATAGTTATTATAGTTTTCCAAGCCAATTATGGAAATTTGACTAATTAAGAAAAATTGGTCAAAATTAATTATGAAAAAAATATTTCCAAGCCTCAGAAAATTAAAGAAAAATAAGGACAATGTTTCTTGAGAATTATATGGGATTATAAAATTGGTTTTATGACCAAATTTTCCTTAGAGAAATTACAAAGGAATTTAAGAATGATTTAAGCTAGTTTAAGGTCCTTTATTTGGAAAATTCCAAATAAATATTTGGAAGGAGAATAAAATCCCAAGAAAATTCTTATGATATCCCAAGAAATTATAAAAGATTATAGAATTGAAAGAAGACCCTCAAGTATCCAAGATTTTTCCCAATTCTTCTGAAAAGTGGAAAAATCACTAAAGAGAAGGAAATTAGTTTTTCCTTTTATTTAATTATTGGGAAATTAAATTTGAGACAAAGAGGACAATTAGGGAAGATAAAAATGAGGAGAATAATTTATAAATCTGATAGAAAATAATTACTGTAATATCCTAATAAAAAAATTCAAAAATATATATATAATAATAAATATATATAATATAATATAATATTAATATTTTAAATTTTAAAAAAAATAACTTTCCACCGATATTTCGGTGGAAAGTTGGGGGGGGACGGTGGGGGTTGGGGGTTAAGTTTGAAAAAACCCCTCCCCCCAATAAATGTGCCGGGAGTGTTAAATACACCCCCAGCAATTCATTTCCCTTCCCCCGGCAGGCGCAAGAAGAAAGAGAGAGAGAGAGTTGGAGTGTGCAAGAACAAAAGGAGCATACCGGTAAAGGAGAGGGCAAGCTTTGAAGATATTAATAAAATTATTTGGATTGTTTGATATATTATTGAGATTTTAATTGGTTTAGTTTTATTTATTGGGTGACTGGAGATTTTAAAATAATTATTGTAGCTAAAAAGTTTATTATTTGTGGAAATATATATGTGGTAGTTATACCATTAAAGTTTTGATTAGATTATTTATTTATAAATACTTGAAGTATTAATGAATTTTTGATAGTTTGATTTTGAGGCTTAAACTTAAAATGGGATTTTTGTAATTTAGAAAATAATAATTTTATATTTGGAAATTGTGGAAAATCCTTTTTATTTAGGTAAATAATTTGGAGGTGGTAAATAAATAATTTGGGTTATTAGGAATTTTAAGTTGTTTCTAAAATACTTAATAAATTTTTGGGTTATGAGAGTTGCGAGAATTCAGAGTAAAAATCTAATTAAATTAGAAATTTAAATAATATAGAGAAGTTTAATTAATTAATTAATTATTTTATATTAATATGTGGTTATATTAATTGTGTAGATTAATTATTGGTTGAGCAAAGAATTGACCTTGTGGTAATCCTTAGTATTACTTTGGCGAGAGGTAACCACTTTCCACTTGTTATATGTGCTAATATGTTGTTTGTGAGTATTTTGCTATTTTGGTATAATGATTTGTTATTTGAAACTCGAGTAGATAAATTATATCTTTTGAGCTATGAAAATTGTCTTGTGGGATTTTTGGAATTGTGATTGAGAAGTTTGGAAAAGATATATGATTTATATCTTATGGATTATACTGGGAAAAGATTGAGACATTTTTGTTATATTGTGAATGGTTGGTTGTTATTTGGATTTTAGATTGAGCGCTATCCTACCACGTGGTAAGGCTGCCATTGGTGCACATTAGTTGGCTTCTTCCTTCGTCCCTAGAGTAAGGGATAGACCTTTGTGGCTTTTTATTCGTCCCCCAAAGTGTGGGATAGGCCTATAATGAGGGATGGACTTTTGTGACTACTTAATTGTCCCCTAAAGTGTGGGATAGGCCTATAGGTCGGTTTGATCCCCTATAGTGAGGGATAGACTTATGTGGCTTGTGTGTTAGCCCCCGTAATGAGGGTTTGGATGATTGAGATTATTTGAGTATACATATTTGTATTTTCATTGGTATATAGATATTGAGGTTTAATAATTATCCCACTTGACACCTCACGAGCACATGTTAGTATGTATGATGAGTTGGAAAGTTGGTTACTGAGGCGTTTGTCTCACCCTGTGGTTTAACATTTTCAGGCGATAGTTCAGGTGGTGGCCCATCAGGGAAGGCTCCGGAGGCATAGTGTACTATTATAGCTTGTATAGCCTCCCTACTTTTGTTTTATGTGTTGACTTGTTATATATTGCCACATAGGGCCCATATACTCTAGTGCTGTAAACTAATACTTTTAATTACTACTATCTGATATGGGAGGTCATTGGAAGGCCAAAGATATTTACGACTTTGCATATTACACTCATTTGATAGTGTTGACTTTTGACTAATGGGCTCTATGACTTATATTAAAATATTTTATCAGTTCGTGTGTTTGAAAGTGTAAGTTTGGTTTGGGCTAACAGTTGAATGATATTTCTGGACTTTGAAAGTCCAAGGCCCAAGTGGACGATTGATGTGGCTCGTAATATAAGTTTATTTCTTTTAACCATGATAGCGATTTTAAAATTTTAAGGTTTCTTCTTTTCTATCATGGTTAATCATTTGAATAGATTGAAAATTTTGATCTAAATGGGTTTTAAAAGAACAGTTGTCACAATTACAAAGGCCAGAGCACTGTAATTATAGAAAAGAAGTTAAACTTGGAGTAAAAGTGCACTGATAAAGTAAAGACTAGAGTCTTGCACTTTACTTAGCCCACAAGTTGCCACTTGTCAAGCCTTCAATGGATAGTAATTAAAGCTTTCCATGTGTCATGCTACCAATGGAGAGGATCTTGACTTTGAAATTTAATTACATTGTGATTTAAGTTAATTAAAAGAGAGGATTAAGATTAAGTAGGCATATGACACTTGGCAAATCATTAATAATAGTTGGTGGGATATTTTGTGAACATTAATGAGCTCTTCCTCCCCCTAAATCAGATCATGTTTCGGCCAAGTGAGAAAGGTGAGGGAAAAGAGAGAGCTTGATGGAGAAATCATGAGAAAAGGAGCAACTTTGATCATCTAAGTGAGATTCAAGGTTAGTTGTTGGTTTCAAGTTGTTCCTTGTCTTGTTTTCATGCTTTGTATGGTTGAAATTTATGGTTTTTCCTCTTTATTTGGAGCTGGCCGAAATGCTTATAGTGTAGGGGAGGAAGTTTTATTGTTCAATCTTGCTAGAACACTTCAAAACATGATAGATCCTAGTGGTTACAAGAGTTTGTAGGTTGATTTTGAAGTGTTTTCTTTGTTATGTTACATGAGAACCATTTTGGCCAAAGCAAGATTTGGACCCTAGGATGTGTTTTTCAAAGTTTTGAGGCTTCCATTGTGTTCAAAATGAAAAATGGTGTAGGGTAAACCTAAAGAACAAGTGTTGGAAGCCATAGAATCAAAGTTGCAATTTTTGGATTTTGAACCCTAATGGTTTGGTTAGTTCAAAACTAGAAGAAGGAATTTTATTTTGTTAAATCCAAGTAGCCATTTGGAATCTAAATGAAAAATTATGTAGGAATGAGTCTAGAGGGAATTTTTAGGCTTTAAGGAAACAAACTCTAAAAATTAAAGAACAAAGGTGGATGCTTTAAGGGACAAAGATTGTCCTTGAGTTATGTTATTAATTTTTATGAGGAATAGTTGATGATTTTTGTTGTCTTTTTGTGGATTGCCACGTTAGGATTTGGCATTTGTGGAAGCAAGAAGGAAGAACAAGAAAATCAAAGAGCATTGGATTAAGGTAGTAAGATTTAATTAACCTTAATATTGAGTGTTGCATTCATTGCTATGCAATTTCATGTGCTATTATGTGGTTGAACTAAATGATGATGATAATGATGATTGTGTAGCTATACTCCTTGCTTTATGTGCCTTGGCTATTGCATGTTAGAGTGCTACATGTATGAGGTAAAGTAGTTCCCTATTAATAGCAAAAGGTTAGAATGCTTGTAATTGATACATATTAATATTTTGGTTGATTGATCTTTCTACTGGGATTTCTTAAAATCTCATCCCCCAAATACAATCTAACATTTTAGGGCCTGAAACTTCCAAGAGCAAGCTGCAGATTGGAGGCTAAATTATGGTGTCACACCATAAAAATTCGTGGACATTTGGTTATGTATAAGCATGTATGGTTGGAGCTGTAAGCCCTAAGCAGGATGTCAGCTTAGAGCCATGTTTTATTAAGTTACCGAATGAATTTCTCACACAATTTTGTATGCTTAATGTTGACATCCTGATCTTCAAATTGATAGGTAGCACGTTAAAAATGGCCAACTACACGATTTTTACTGATTTTTCAAAGTTAAGGTTTAGAATCTGGAAAAAGAATTTTTGCCAAATGGACAAAGGTGAATTTCACAAAAACCTGACACTTTTTTAGATGAAATTGGTTCACAAGATTATTTTTTCTTGAAATAGCATTCAATGGAATTTTGAACCACTCGATTTTGATTTGTTTAGATTAAGTTATGAATTTTTGAAGTTGGGCCAAAAAACTGGATTTTTACTTGATGAACGGTAAAAATGCGAAAATCAGCATTTTTCTTGGATTTTTGAGCCCAAGACCATCCAATGTGGTCTAAAATGGTTTTAATTAAACCCTAGGTGGATCAAATAGTAAGGTGTGACATTTTGTGTTTATTTTGTTTGTTTGTTATATGTTGTTTGGCTTTGTGTTTAGATGCCACGCACAAAGAACCCTGATGGTTCTAGAAAGGATCCCCCTTACGATGAGTCCCAGCTCTCATGGGTAGACGCAGTGCGCATATTTGCAGATAGGGGGTACTACAAGAATGATATTTCCTAAAAACTGACTAGTATGACTTTTACAAGCGTTCTAAGGAGAAAGGCTTTGAGAAGCTCACGAAGAAGAGGAACAAGGTCAATCTAGCATTGGTGAGGGAATTCTACACTTGTTCTGTCATGGATAGGTGTATAGGGATCAATTTTAGAGGGAAGGAGTGTGTTAGATATGATTATTTTTGATGATGTCAAATAATAGAGCAAAAAGTTTGCTTAAATTATTTGTCTCATACTTTGACTAACTACCGTACTTAATATCTTGTGTAGTTTCTTCACAAAAAGAAAGGAGTTATTATGTTAAACTTTGAGTTATGGAAAATGATCAAGAGGAAAAAGAAGAAGAGAGATTGAAAAAATAAGAACTTGCAAGATGAAATGGAAATATCAAGATTCAAATTCATAGATTTGATATTGGAAGTGGCTATGCTCAATTAGAAGTTTGGATGGCTCAATCAGAAGCTAAAATGCACAAACCGGAAGTTATATCATCATATATTGAGTCACCCTTCATATAAACATTGAAAATAAGTTCAGAGGTGATTTTCAAGGGCATTTATTGATCAATAACTCAATTAGCCACTTATCGATCAATTTATCGATAAAACACATACTCTGTTATCCTCTGTTCTTCATTTAGCTCTGACATAGGTTCGGTATTTCTCTAATATCTCTTAAACCACAAATTTGTTTGAGGTGAAACTTAATTCATATGAAACTAGACTTAGAACATAGTTCATAGATACCAAGATCAACTCCAAAGAGTTTCATATGAGAGAGATATATTATTTGAAACATTACAGTTGGGTTTAACATCTTTATTCTAACCTTTAGTCATTTTGATGAACATAACTTTGTGACTACAATGAATTTTGGGGTGGTTCTTGTTGCATTAGAAAGTAGACTCAAAGAGATTTCTAGGGATAGGTCATTTGCAAAATTTGGAATTGAATTGGAAGATTTATGATCACTCAAAGTTGACCTTCATTTTGCTTGAATCATAATTCAAATTTATTGAGGTAAAGACCAGAAGTTCCACATTGACCGATTAAGCTCTCGAGCAAAACGCTACTCAAACATGTTATTGAGTAAAAGCACTAGAAGAAATGAAGAAATGAAAAGCCATTATCAGATGTTACTCGAAGCCAATTATCAAGTAAACTGATGTTAAAGTTGATGATCAAGCAACTACATACTCGATCACTTCATCAAGTTCCTGATACTATCTCTTCAATTCTTCTCTTATATCTTCACATACATTTCTAAGGTGCTCAAGCTATAATCTATCTTTGAAAATATGAAAGCACAAGTCATCGATAACATTATCGATTAAAGGTTAATCGATCAGATATTCGATCACTAATAAAATTGTTTAAGTGTAAGATTTTGTAGTAAATTATCGATCATTTAATCGATAATTGGTTGATTGATAAGCTATCAGGAAAAAGGAATAAACTTCATTCTGTGTAACAATAGGAATATCGATCAAGTCATTATCGATAAGGACTCAGATAATCTGGTAAGCTTTGTTGACTTATTCACTATATTGAATAGTTCACTTATTATTAATCAATTTATTGATTATTATTTTATCGATAACTTCTTCAAACATTGTATGGTAATTTACTTCTAATTAATCGATAATGTGTTCTGTCAAAATTTTCTTTTAAGGTCTTTAATTGATCAAGTGTTTTTCAATCAAATGATCGATGATCATCACCTTCACTGCACTTACTTGTTTAAAGCCATTTTCGGATCACTGATCGATCACTGCCTTATCAATAAAATGATCGATCATCCAGTCTTCTAAAACTTTTGTTTTCACATAATATAATTGATCAATGTTTTTTCCTAGTCTTTTCTGAAATAAGATTTCAACGATTATTTATCGAACACTTAATCGATTAATCATTAATTGATCATTTACGGGATCATCTTATATTCGGTAACTTCACTATGAAAATGTCTTTGAAACTTTTTATCAATCATTTCTCTTATCAACTGTTTATCAATAAAGTATTCGATCAATGCTCTTTGAAAATCTATTTCTCTCATACTTAGCTTTATCGATAACCTGATCGATCAAACAATTTTCGATCACTTGTTTGATTATTGTACCAATTCATTTCGTAACAGCTTTTCAAGATGACTTCGAAATCTTTTATCTTTTTATCTTTAAGTTTTTCTTAGCCTTCCTTTTATACATAACTCTCTATTAAAAGGATATAAAGCCAAATGTAACTTGAAAAAGTTTATTCTTGCATAAATCATCCATGGCTCACTGTATTCATGTTTCACCATTTATCGATCAATTGTTCTATCATTGAATGATCCATAATGAACTCGATAAATGCATACAATTGTTAAATCTATCTCTTTGTTAATTAGTCGATAATATGATCGATGAAAGAGTTATCGATCAAGACATCAATCAACTTACTTTCCGAATATCTGAATATCTGATGATTGATTCCATGTTTTCCAACTTATTGTTTCTGAAATTATCATATACTTATCACTTGATTTGAGGAAGATTATTTTAGGTAAAGAGCCATAATAAATTTATGATGCGAAGAATCAACTTTTGTCAGAAGCTTCCAACGGCTAGTTTTAACGGTCACATTCTTCAAGCTGAACGGGAAGAAGATGCTCAATGGTCCAATGCCCAACATCATCTATAAATAGAAGAGCATTCAAAACGAGAAAAGGAGAAGAGTCTGACCTTACAACATCAAATGCTAAAATGCCGAATCAACATATTTTCATTTAGAGCTCTGAGAGAAAACTTCCTTTCTTTGTACTTTAAAGACTGTAACATATGTATTCGTAAGATAGAGAGGAGAGTTTCCCAAACGTGCTTAAGATTCATCTATCACTTCTTTGAGAGAAGAAATATTCAATCTTCATTATCATTATCAGATTGTATCCTTACAGTGTGTAAGGGGGAGTATTTACCTCAATGTGAGGTTGTTGTTGAATAGACTGATTGGTCTAAGGATTGTAAGTGACGTCACAAGTGCTCGGGTCAAACTTGTGGTTGTAGTGGTTTTCGAGTACCCATGTTAAACTTGAGAGAGATAGTGGATTGAAAATCTTAGGGGGAGCTTGGGGACTGGATGTAGGTCAGTGAGGACCGAACCAGGATAAATCACAGTTTGCATCTTCTCTTACCTTACCTCTTTATATTTCTAGCTAAACCATTTTACTACTGTGATTATGCTTATATCAATTCATTGTTTTTTATACTCAGAATTTATTATGAATTTTATTATATTGTGAAAAGGTTTTTTATTTTAACTAACACCCAATTCACCCCTCTCTTGGGTGAGCAGCCATTCTTACAGAGTGTTATTTTAGTTGGGCTGTTGTTGAGTCTTTCTACAAGCTGCCTGATACTCCCCACTGCCGGTACCTGTATTATAAGACCAGACTGGATGAAGTCCCTTGGAATGAGGTCTTTAAAACTATAGGAGTTGAGGGAGCTGGCTGGACCATTAAGAAGAATAGGAGGAATTGTTTTGAGCGTAAGCACATAAACGATGAGGCCAAGATTTGGTTAAACTTTATGTCTTACAATGTCATACCAGCAGCTCATATCTCTGATGTCTCTGAAGAGGGCACCCTTCTACTATATCTTCTGATGACCACGCAGTCCATTGACATCCATATCATAGCCCTTGATCAGATTTCACACTGTGTTGACAATATCTGGATCCTCTTGGTATTCGCATACTTAATCACTGACTTATATACAATAAAGGGGATACCAACACGCAAGATTGACTTGACCCTAGAACCCACCACTACTAGATGCTATGTTACTTTAAAGACCAACAGAAGTAGAAAGAGAGGAAAGAGGGTAATAGAGGAGGAGCCTGAGAAGGAGGTAGCTGCGGGTGGCTCTAGTTTTACCCTAGCCTCCTTAAGTGAGCAGATTATCGCTCTTAGTCAACAAGTGACTAATTTGAGCAAGGAAATCCAAGAGCAAAGGGCTGTTTGTCACACCTCACTATTATATTGACTTAGGTTCCTTTCAAAATCATTTTAGACCACATTGGATGGTTTTGGGCTCACTTTTTACCATAAAAACGCTAAATTTTGGATTTTTACTGTTCATCGGGTAAAAATCCAGTTTTTCTAGCCCAACTTCAAAAATTCATAACTTATTCCACAAAAATCCAATTGGGGTGGTTCAAAATTCTACTTAAATATATTAAAGTCCTCTTTCAAGAAAAAATAATCTCATTGTCCAATTCCTTACGAGAAAGCGTCAGGTTTTTGAGAAATACAACACTATCCATTTGCCAAAAACCCTGATTCCCAGATTCTGACCATTAACTTTGAAAAATCATTATATATCGTATACTGAGCCATTTTTAACGTATTAGCTATCACATTGAAGCTCAGGATGTTATCTTTCTTCATACCAAATTTCATGATTAAACGTGTTCGTGAGCATAATCAAAAAGTCACATGAATGGTCAGGGTCAGTGTGCTTACAGCACTGTTAGTTTAATATGTACATAACCAAAACAAGTTCACGAAATTTTGTGGCTAAACCCCATAAATTAGCCTTCAATCTGTAGCTTTCCCTTAGAGGATTTAGTCCCTAAAATTTTAGATTGCATTTATGAAATGAGATTTCATTGAAATCCCAATAGCAAATAAACCAACTATATCACCAAGCAAGCATCATTATTATGCATGATCACATTAGCTACTATTGGTGAACTAACATGCTTATCAATTGGTAAATTCAATCATGCAAAGGCCAAAGAAAGATACTATAAAGAGCAGCCACACAACAATCAAGAGAGCTCAACCACAATAATAGCAATTAACTATACAATAATCAACAATGCTAGTTAGTGGTAGTAGCTAGGTTTAACTTGCTACCTCCTCTTTTCCTTTAAAATATCAAACCCTAACAATGAAATCCATCAAAAAGGGTAGCAAGAATCATTATTCAACCATGAAAAAGCAAGAACATAAATCAAAATGATTCTTGAACCATAAAGCTTCCTCCTTTGTTCACTACTTTTAAACTTGGTTCTCTTTAACCCTAAAAATCACTTCTTGACTTGTTCCTACATGGATTTTCATGTAGATTCCAAAAATGGACTTAGATTTATGAAAATAAAATTACTTCTTCCAGCCACAACCTGACCGAACCACTAGAGGTTTCAAACAAAAAATCACAACTTTGCTTTTAAGCTTACAACACTTGTTCCTTTTAGTTTACCCTACACCATTCCTCATTTTAAGCATCATGGAAGCCTTAAAATATTGAAAAAATCCTTCTAGGGTTGATTTCTTTACTTGTTTGAAAAGATCACTCAAGAAAACAACCATGAAAAAATGCTTCAAAACAACCTATAGTCACTTGCAAACACTAGGATCTAGCTTGTGTTGTGTGTCTTAATAAGTGTAATGAGCAAAACTCCTTTCCCCTTTTTATTAATCACTTCAGCTAGCCACAAAAAGAGGGAGGGGACAGATTTTTCAACCATAAAAGGGAAGAAAAGAAAGCAAGACACATCTAGAATCATGAACTCACCTTAGATCCTTGCTTATATGACCAAAGGTACTTGCTTCTTCTTGTTTTTCTCTCAAGCTCTCTCTTTTTCTCTTATTTTCTCCCTTGGCTGAACTCCCATATGAAAATAGGGGAGAGAAGAGCTTGATTAATGGTCCCAAAATATCTCAACCACCTTCTTTAATGATAGTCCAAGTGTCATTGCCCTACTAAATCTTGATCCCTCTTTCATAATTAACAAAATTCCAAATGAAATTAATTACTAAAGTCAAGATCCTCTCCATTTGAGGAATGACACTTGGCAAATTCAAATCTTCTCCTTCAAGAGCTTGACACATGGCTCAATATGATCCCTTTGATTTGCAAGACACCAATCTTGCTTTATCAGTATACCTTAGGCTCTGAGTTTAACTTCTTTTCTATAATTACAGTAACCTAGCTTCTGCAATTATTTTCTATCAGATCCTTAATTTAATCTCCTCATTTTTATCTTCCCTAATTGCCCTCTTTGCCTCAAAATCAATTTCCTAATAATTAATTAAAAAGGAAAATTAATTTCCTTCTCTTTAGGGATTTTTCCACTTTTCATCATCATTTGGAAAAATCTTTGGTACTTGAGGGTCTTCATTTAATTCCATAATTCCTTATAATTTCTTGGGATCTCATAAGAATTTTCTTAGAATTTTATTCCCCTTAAAAGTATTTATTTGGAACTTTCCAAATAAAATCCCGTAATTAGCCTAAATCACCCTTAAATTCTCTTATAATTTCTCTAAGGGTAATTTGGTCATACAACCAACTTTATAATTTCATATAACTCTCAAAGGATATTATCCTCATTTTTCCTTAATTTTCCAAGGCTTGGAAATATTTTTCATTATTTAAATTTTGACCAATTTTCCTTAATTAGTCAAATTTCTATGATTGGCTTGGAAAACTACTGTAATTATTTTCCACCGAAATTCTCCTTATTAATTTTTAATCCTCAACAATTTGAGAACATTTCTTGTTTCTATTTATCATAATGCTAGATGTGACACTATTACTATGGCTAATGAGTGCAGAAGGCAAAGATTCATGGATCCTTGGATGCTGCAAATAGCTAAAGCTCAAAACATTACTTTTCCTTAGGGTTACGAGTAAGCCTTTTGGCAGAGTTCCATTCCTGCCACAAGCTACTTCAGTGAGGGTCTGGGACAGTCCTCTGGTGCCACAGCTGCTACTGCTGAAGTAGGAGGAGAGGATGTTGGAGTAGAAGCGGAGAGAAGAGAGGAGGAAGCTTGAATGTTATTTTGCCATGAGTTTTCTGTTTTCTATATTTTTCTTTTGTTTCTGTTTCGCTATCCTGCAAACTTTGTACTTAAAATTAATCTTTTGATGCATTGAAACTTTATTTCAATAAATGGGCTCTGTTTCTTTTAATTTGTTGTTACTCCTATTCTTTTCCCCTTTCTCTTTGACAGTAAAGACATTGCCACTTTTAAGTGTCAGGGAGGGAGTTATTTGATACTTGTTGCATCGCTCTAGTATTTGCTTTATTTTTGAATTTTTTTTCAAAATCCAATCTTTCATTATCATTCTTTAGTTTTGAATTGATTTTGGATGATGAAATGTTGTGAATTGGATCATTTTTTACTGTGTTGATACGTGTTGAAAAGGTTTTACTTGTTAAAATTTGGCTAGGATTTGAAAATTTTTGTTTTGGTAGCTTTCTGTGAAGCCAAGTCGTGACCTCAGTGTTTCAGGTTATGACTTGAGTTGTGGTTTTGACAGGGGAAGACTCTTTGTGTCTTCAGGTTGCGACCTCAACCCCCTTCCAGTCTTGGTGCTTTCTGTCACTTCAGGTCATGATTTCACTATTTCAGGTCGTGACTTGGAGCCATTTTCTATGCATTTATTCCCTTCTGTTTGCTTTATGCAATGCTATATAAAAGGAACCTTTTTAAGCTATCTTTGCATGTTTTTCGAGTAAAATCATTACCTTTTAACCTAACCTCATTGCATCAAACAATTTTTCTCAAAAACCATGCCCATCCTTAAGCTTTTAAGAATTCTGGATTTTAAAAATGAGTTCTCTAAGACTTTATGGGTACTTTTGATATCCAAGTATGTTCTTAAGTGATTATTTTTATCTTTTTAATCATCATCCGATGGTTCGCTTTTATGATAATTGTCCTAATGCCTTATGAGTAATGCATGTTGATTGAAACTTTGTGTACAAGTAATTGAGGTATGAAACCCTTGTTGGAAGGATATTCTTGAACCCTAATTCCTATATTAAGTGATTATTCATGTGGTTTGCATTCTCTAGAATTTAGTTTAGCTCTTGGTCAAAATTACGTGTGCATTTATGATTTTGAATAGGATGGAGCCATTCTTTTCTATACCTTTTTATCCAAACACAATCCATAAATATCTGTCTATTGTTCAACCCTTTCGATCCTTCATATCTTCTATTTCATTCACCACTTCAAGTGTTTGAGCTAAATTTTTATTTGAGTTAATTTTATCTTATTAATTGAGATTTCCTAACCTTCATGGGTTTCTATTGGGAATTGGGAATATTAGTTTAAAAAAAAGAGAAAGAGAAAGAATGGAAGAAGAAAGAAAGAAAGCAAAATGAAAAGAAAAGAAAGAAATACTTTATATATACATAAGCTATAGCAATAAAATAAAGTTGAATAAAGTATTCCTTTGGTGGTTGAAGGTTGGGATCTGAACTTATTTATCTAAGAATAGATGATATTTGACTCACATTACTTTAATTCTTGACAATCGATTTCATCATGTTTCCATTCTATCTAAGCCTTTCTGTCACGACAACCCTACAAAAAGGTTCTCTCGATTCCTTACATGAATGCTAAATAGTAGTGGATATTTTAGAGTTATTACAAGCTTATGGTAGGATGGTTGCTACTTGAATTTTGAGTGAAAAGAACCCCAATAAGGAGAGATGAGTGAGTTAAACACTTACACCCTATGAGCAAATCTCTACTGTTCATGCATTTAAAGTCAATTACACCTTATATCTAAGTACTTAGCATTGTTCATGTTATCAACTTTGATTTTCTAAAGGATGTTGATTGATTAGCTCTTGAGATCATTTTCAAGCATGCTAGTTTCCTTGATTGTGCCTATGCTTTGTTTGGAATGATTCAAGTCTCTGTCCAAGTGTATAAAGGTTTAAGTGTGGGGGAGTGATTAAACCCATTATTTACATGGTTTTCTTAAGTATTTCCTGATGTTTTGCAACACCTTTTCCCTCATTATGCATGCATATTATATCCTTTTAATTATATCAATTCATGCATTGCATTATGCTATTTAAGGGTAAAAGGGGTTATTTATCTCGTCCAAACTGAAATTGCCTTGATCTTTAATCAGTTTAATCTTTACAAAGCTCTTTGCTGTTATTTCAGGCATTTGGAGGAAGATTTAAGACCCAAGATGGAGCATTGACAGAACCACAAATTCATAAAAGTCAAAATGCAAGACTGGGGGTGTTTCTGTGTCCCTAGGTTGTGGCTTGACTTCTAAAATCGCAACCTGGATGCTCTTTAAGTGAAGCTGCGCGTTTTGGAGCCAAGTCAAGACTGATTGTGCCTATCTATTCTCAAGTCATGACATGGCTTCATGAGGTCACAACATGAACATCTGAAGTCACAACCTGAATACGTTAAGTAGAGCTGTGCATTTTGGAGTAGGTTATTCTACAATCAAAGTTAAGGGAAGAGCCACCACGAACAAGGAGCCTCCATCCTGCAGATTTGCAAGGATAGAAGCCTTAACCATTTTCTCTAAAGTCTCTATTGATCCCACACCTCAAACCTCTATTTTTCCTTATTATTTCACCATTTTCTATGATTCTGAACTGATTAAATTAGTCCCACCACCTTCTTCTCCATTTTTGCAACACCTTTTTAGCATTACTCGTGGTTGAACAAACATGGAGTGATTGTGACACGTTTGAAGACATAAGAGGCTAAACCATTAGCCTCTTGGTGATAAAGGATGAAGCTTGAGCTCAAGGACTTAATAGGGGAGTTTCTTAGTCTAAATCTGTGCTTAAACTTGTGTTGAACATTTCTAGATTTAGGAATTTCTGCACTTATGTAAGACTTGATTTATGATTTATAAATCTTGTGTTTTGACTATTGCAATGTAATTGGATTGGATGCTATTTAATATTGAATTATCTATATGAATATATCAGTTTTGAATCCTTGTGGTCATTTGATTGTTAGTGATATCTGATAATTAATTTGTTTACTTGGTATTCTGTGGTTGTTGATTGACAATTTAAGGGCATTTGCATCTCCATTCATTTACACTCTAAGAGGTTTCAACAATGTTTTAAATGGTGTTAATTAACTTTGATTAAAGTGAATTCTCATTAATTAAAACTTTGGATCCAAGTGATTGCTTGGGGTTTTTCATCAGATTTAGAGATTTCTAAACTCCTATATCAATTTAAGAGCAAGGATAGCTAAATTTTCACCATTAAGAGTCTATTTCGTTATACTTTCCTGCTTAATCGAAATCATTCCTTCATTTATTAAAAAGACCAAAAAGATCTACCGCTTTGCATTCTGTCTATTTTTGTACCACTGTTTTATAATTTAAACTGCTTTTTCCTTACCCAAATTAACAATGTTTTTAATAACCCATCTAGACTAGGATTACAAATAAAAAGCTCATCGAGAAGAATGACTGGTTACACCCTATGAAACATCCTACCTTTAACCCCTCAGAGTGCGCATTAGTAAGCATTATGGTTCAAGCAGGTCATGACACAAGCCCGTGGATTTAAAATTTCAACATAACTACTCAGATTACCATTCACTGTTTGAATTCATATTTCAAATCCAATTTTGAAAAATCATAACTAATTCCATAAAAAATCGTATTGAGATGTTCTAAAATTTTACAGAAAGCTCCTTCAATTCTCTTTAAGAGAAAAATATCAACTGGACTCATCCATGACCAATTCGTACAATTTAATCAATAAAAATTACTATTCATTTGGTAAATTCTGGAACTCCTAAATTCTGTGTCTTAACTTTGAAAATTTTTATTTCCTTGTATACACATCCAATTAAGGTGATCTACCTCTCATTTTAAAGCCTAGGATGTGTACGATAGCTATGTCAAATTTCATGGCTTAACTCATTCATTTGGTAGGTCAAACTGGAGCTACAAACTCAATCCTTCATGACCTATGTTTTATCTCTTAACCTCTTTTTACTTTAATTCTGTCTATTTCTTTGGCATACATAAATTGGGTTTACACTTTTCCAATCATCCTCATACATATCTATTCTTTCCATAAATATTATAATTAAATACATGGCATCATTGGCATCCATAACATAAATTACATAATAGGAGAATTACATATTAAATAATAACATCATTCATTAACGTCAATAATTCTCCACTTTCTTCTCTTTGCCTCTCGTGCCATTATTGCCCACCATTGATTGACCTAAATAGTTGGTTACGGTGGGGGTGAGATTCAGGAGAATCTCAGTAGCAGACACTACCCATAAGCATGCAAGACATAATGCACATGCATGACATGTTATAACATTAACACATAAATGCCATGGAAAGTAAACTAAAGCATTTCGTGCTTTCATAACATATTGCCAAGGCAAAACATAACATAAACTTGCAAACATAAATTTGCAAACATTTCATCATAGCTTAGTCACATCATGGCAACACAACCACATCATGCAAGCATACATATCAAGCACACAATACAGGTAAGTTTACTGCCTTGTAACATAGCTTTCCTCTTGCTTTTCCTTTGATTCCCTTATCTTTCCAGCCCTATGGATTTTAGGTCAACACCATTAAACATCCTCTTGGATGTTCCAAGGTCCCAAACACATCAATACATGATGCAAAACAATTATTAGAATCAAGTTATCAACTTATCTCTACTTGATTCTTTCTTGAACATACTTGAACTCTAAGTTTTAAGTTTCAATTCCAACCTTCCTAAAATTATTTCCACATACTATCCCCATATAATTTTGTATGTAGAATCTATTTCCAAACTCAAAATAATCAAAATCCAATCCTAACCATTTAGAGCAGTCAAGGCCGAACAGAATCACAAACTAAGGGAAAGTTGGATTTCTTGCAAAATCAACGTGTTGTTTCCATGCCTTCAAACATGCTTTTAACATCCATATCATCTTCTCCTGTTCTAATAAATTTCGTGCAGCACCTCCCCATAGGATTTCAATCATCAAAAATCCAATCAAACCAACCACCAGCTCAAAAATAACAAGGGAGGTAGAAACTACATCAAAAACGGCACACATACCTTGTTTTAGAGCTTGATCTGGCTTGGGATCACTTGGCCTTTCTTTCTCCCTCTTCTTCCTCTCTCTATAAACCATTTTGCTAGAGCTTCCCCATAGGTTACTTGTGCTTGGACGAAATGGAGGGGTGGGGAGGGTTATTTATAGAAAGCTAGAACAAATCCTGGCCGTCGGTTCCGATTTAATCCTAGCAATTGATCTTTGTTTCTTCTCCAAGAAATTTTCCACATGTGCTGCCTTCTCTCTCTCCTATTAGTCAGCATTTTCCTGCCCAAAATATCTTCAAAATTTTGGACCAAGTAGAAGGGAAACAATCAGCCACATATGCAAGCTTATTTCACAAGCTTACTTGAGATATTTTGCAAGGTCATGATTAAACCTTATCCAAACCAACTTGACGATGTGCATGGGCCTAGGGAGCACGAAATCCTCTAATTCTTTGGGCTAAATAAGTGCCCCAAATCTGGTTAGGAAGCAATGGGATTAATCTAGTTCAATCCCAACCGTAATCCTTTACACGATTTGCTCCTTTTAGGCCTTTATTAGGAAAAATAGGTCCAGGCTTCCAAAAATTCATTTCTTTCCATAAAAAGTACAAATTTAATATAAAAGTATGATTTGGAAATTTTGGGGATTCTTCATAACCTCTAACTATTTATTTCACATTTTCTCCGAAATCAGGCTTTTATCGATACAATTTCAGAATTAAATTCCTCATAAATTATTTCCTTCATTTCCAATGCTTGGAAACAATTTTAGAAATTCACATATATTCCCAAGGAACTTACCCATATTTTTCCTTGAATTATTGAGGCCCTTATATAATTAAAATAATTATATTTCCTTAATTTTCACTATTTTCTTCAAAAATCACTATTTTTGAGAAATGTCGCAATAATTTATTTTTGGTTATTTCCACTCCCAAAAAATCATATATGACTCAAAAACCCCTAATTTACCCTTTTTCCAATTTTTACAGAATCTTTGAGAATTTTTCATAAATTTCCCATTTTGACCCTTGAGGGACCTGAGATTGTCAGTCTGACTCTCTTCTGGGTTTCTGAGCATTGCCAATGTATCTTCCATTGACTCTTAACTTAATCTCCTTATGGTATACTTATAGAGAAAGGAATATCTCATGCCTCTTTCCTCAGTGACGTAATTAATTAAATAATATTTAATCATAGTCGGTTTTGCTGAATTCTTTTCTATTGGCTCATAACTCCGTCGATATGTCTCTGGGTTTCACTCTTTCCCTCTAATCATAGGGAATTCCTCTAATTTTTCTCAGGTCAAAAGTCAAACTGTAGACAGCTATTTGACTTTCCCCGGATAGGGTATAAATAGCCTTTAAATTTAATTAAAGCTAACCTCGTCAGTTTCTGGGGACGAAATTAATTTTACAATCTGTGTAAATTCCTCAACTACTGTTCCCCAGTTTTTCCTGATTATTTGAGGCCATCTCATAGCTTAAATAATTCAATTTAAGTTACTATCTCAAATTGCTCAAAACCCTAGAATGACTTCAGGGCATTTCTGTCATTTCTAGCCTTACATCGGCTCCGGGATCCTATTCCTATTTTTCTAGAATTTTTCTAAGTCATTTGGGCCCTTTTCGCTAACTCTAAGCATTAGCCGACCAGAACTTTTATTATTTACAATTAGGTCCCTACTTGGCCTAGGAATCTTTTCTTTGCAATTTGGTCCCTTCTTAGGCTTAACTTTCGGAACCATCTCTTACGAGTTTCTGGCATAACCTATGGCCCTTAGTTATTTCTAGTTCGTCATTCTTTAGTCACCGAAACTATTGTTTTACACATTTTTCCTTGGAAAATCTCTTTTTCCGTCTGAAGGATCTCCAAGACTTTCGTTACATTGGACTTAGTAGTCATCCTTTCCTTGTGCTATTACTTGTATCTATGAGCCAAAATTTGGGATGTTACATTTCTCCCCCTCTTATAAAAATTTCGTCCTCAAAATTTCAAGATTAAACCTCAACCTTTGCTTTTCCTGGGAGGTTTCTTAGGGAGAATGTTCTTTGGCTCTTTCTTTTGGCCTACGGATTCTGCTTTTTGCTTTCTTGGCCAGGCTTTAGCCTTAGGTTTCATACTTCAATCTCATGAACGTTCACTTAATCTCATAAGTTCTTATGCCCTTGGGCATTTACACGAATGCTTTTTGTGTTCTTACTGAAAGGAATTGATAGACACGCAGCGGAAATTAACTGATAAGTCTCATTATTTACATACATTTCTAGCCCTAAACACATACTTTTGCGATCTATATTTACATACTTTGGGCATAATTAGGTTCCATTATGTATAAGAGTTGGTGAGAAGAATTATGAGGTTTTGCAAGTGTTTTTACATGTTTTTATATGATTTTATTTGTGTGTACTTTTGATCCCTGCTTTGGCATGAATTCAGGAAGTTTCAGTAGCATTTTCGCCATTCTGTCTGAGGCGCCGCGGCGGATTGACGGAGGCGCCACGGCGGATTTCCAAGGTACTCTCGGTGAAAAGCGCCGCGGCGGATGGACTAAGGCGCCACGGCGGACGGAGGTTTTCATGAAGCTCAGGATCATTAATCAAAACGACGCCGTACAGGACAGGAGCCGCGGCGGATTGACAGAGGAGCCGCGGCGGATGACCGAAATTTCCAGATTTAAAAGCTGAAGTCGCGCGCTTCAACGGGAGGATCAGATTTCAGTTGCTCACTCTCCCTCTAACGCGATTTTCTTGCTCTCTCCGCCCTCTCTCATTTCTCTCTTCCATTTTCGTCCAATTCCATCAATTTCCATCGATCAACCATGGATCTTTCATCAATTCTTGCTGTTTCTACCCTAATCCAGAGTGTGAGTAGCTGAATTTCCAAGTTCTTCTAGCAATGAAGCTGACCTGAGTTCATGGAGCTAAACAGGGAGTCATTTCAGATCTATTTTCTACCTTCTATTCTAAGAGTCATCTGTTTCAGTTGAACAATTGTGATTAGAATGAAGATTGAGTGATTAGATTTATGTTTCTTGGAATTTAGATCTGATTGAACATTTAGATGTGAGTTGTGTCCTTTAGTTCAGTTGAATAGAGGATTCTCTGTTGATTTGTAAATCTAATTCGTTTTACTTGGACTGTTGTTCTGTAAATCTGAATTTTGGTTGAATATGTTGATGATTCACAGTTGTGGTCATTCTTAGAGAATTGCAACTTGCTTCTCAAGTGTTCTTGTCAATTGATTTTCCTTCTCATAGATCAAAATAATGAATCTAGTAAGATAGTTGTTTCTGATCTATGTTAAGAGAGATTTGAGCAGTAGCTGAATCTATCCATTTAATTGACACTAAGAGACTCCAAATTATAAGATTGAACAAGGAAGGTTGGATAAATTGCTAGGGGAACTACTATCTCTCATCTGAATCTCATTTGCAATTTACCTTTCATTAGATTTGTTTCTTGTTTTGATTTCTCTTTTTCTGAACTAAAGCTCTCATCTTGGTAATTTGATAATTAATAGTGAATTGTTAAGAATTGAAATACAACTTAAGGCTCCTTGTGAAGAATGACCTAGGTAGTGCCTCACTTGCTGCATTTTCCCTAGTAAAACTTTGATTACCTAGCGACAAGGTTTATCAAATTGGCGCCGTTGCCGGGGAGCCTTACTTGTTGAGGTTCTGAGCAATTCACTGGTGTGCCAAGAAAATTTTCATGTTTGAAAACCCAAAACTTCAGAAAAAGTAGCTTTAGTGTTTTTGAGTTGTGCTGCATGTTCACTTTTGTGCTTTGTTGTTAAGTAGTTTCCCTTTTTGCTGTGTTTTAAATTCATTCCACAGGTTGTCAAGGAGTTAACACAATTGAGTAGGCTGTGAATTGTTTGAATCCTTGCTGTAGCAACCTTTTCCCTTTTAATTGTTCTTCCATTTAACCTAATGATGGTTGGTTGTTTTTATGCTTTTGAGATATTTTTCTTGTTGACAAACTAATACCATTGTGTTAAGGGGTTTAATTTGCAGGAGTGAAGGTGTGAACAGTGTCAGAAGCTGCTGCAGAATTCGTCCATCTGGTTTATCAGTACCAGGCGCCGCGGCGGATAGCACCAGGAGCCGCGGCGGATTTCACAGAATCAATCCTGCAAAAAGAGCCGCGGCGGATTGCACCAGAGGCCGCGGCGGATTTCACCTGATCCCTTCTTAGCTTTTTGTTCTCTCTTTGACTTCTGTCTTTTGTCTAATTGCTTTTTCACATTTATTTTATTAGTCTATTCTAGTGTTCTTTAGTTGCATGTCCCAGGATAAAGGTCTTTTACCTTTTGATTGGGAAATCAATAGAACTCTTAGGCAAATCAAGAAAACCAAACAAATAGCTGAGTCTAGTAAGCAACCTATAGTGAGTGACTCTCTTCCTCAAGTTGAATTTTGTTCTTCCTCAGAATCTGAATCTACTTTAGGAGGGTTTATAGACAATCATTTTGTGATGGATCAAAATAATAACAATGCCCAAACTGAGAGAGGTGATGCTACAAATAGACCTCAAAATGAAAGGCAAGCTGAAAATGTTCTCCATAATGCTAATATTCAATTGAATAGAGATGAGGAGAATAGGAGCATTAGAGAAATTAATAACTCAAGTGTGAACTGTGATCCATGTGGTTTTTATAACTTTGAAGCTGATTTTGAACTTAAAGGTACCTTGATTAATACCTTACCAAGATTCCTTGGTCTTGCAGGGGATGATCCATATAGACACCTTCAGAATATGCATGCGGTTTGTTCCTCTATGAAGCCCCATGGTGCTCAACTGGAAGATGTGCTAAGGAGAGCTTTCCACTTCACATTAGAAGGAAATGCCAAAGAATGGTTGCAAAGTCTACCTCAGCACTTCACAACACTTACATGGGAGCAACTTAAGAAGGCCTTTTTAGAGAAGTACTTTCCTGCATCAAGGACATCTAAATTGAGGAAGGCAATCTATGGAGTTCAACAAGATAGTAGAGAGACCTTGTATGAGTATTGGACAAGATTTCTAGCTATGCTTTCTAAATGTCCAAATCATCAAATCAGCAAGTCTAATCTAGTTCAATATTTCTATGAGGGCTTGCTATCTCATCACAAGAACACAATAGATGCTGCAGCCCATGGTTCACTATTTGATTTGACTCCTCACAATGCTTGGGAATTATTGGAGAAGATGGCCAACAATAATCAGCAATTCAGCACAAGGGATAACCAATCTGTCAATGAAATTTTAAGGTCAAATCCTACTAACTTAGACTCTCAATTTGCTGCCTTATCAGAAAGGATGGACAAGAGAATGACTAGGATGGAGCAACTCTTGTCAACTAAACAATGTGGTGCTATGGGAACATCTCAAGCCTTGGTAGCTCCCTCTTGTGACTCCTGTGGTTCTATGATGCATTGTACTGAATCTTGCCCTTCTCAATTTGAAGAAGTGTCAGCCATGTATCAACAAAGAGCCGGTCAATATCAACAAAGGAACCCTTTCTCCAACACCTATAACGAAGGATGGAAGGATCATCCCAATTTTAGATGGGGAGGAGGAGAGAACAACAAGGAGAGATTTATGCAGAATAGGTTCCAGCAACGTCAACATTCAGAACAAGCTATGGTTCCTTCCCAAACTACTCAAGAAGTTGGTAATTCAAGGAATGATGACATGTCCCTTTGTTGAAAAGCATGAACAGTATGAATGCTAATCTCAGTGCTATGGCATCTCAAATGGACAGAATTGATAAGCATACCACTGCATCTGATGCAAGAATGGCTGCTATAGAGAATAGGGTTGAACAATGGGAAACTAAGACAGCAAACTTGGCTAACTTTGTTACCCAAATTTCAGATAATTTCAGCAGTCTTCAAGCAAAAACAAGTGGAGCTTTGCCTTCCAATACTGTGATTAATCCCAAGTCATTGAATGCCATAAGTTTGAGAAGTGGAAGAAAGGTGACATTCAATGAGAATGATGAAGAATCTGACTTGGATGAAGATCATTACACTAAGGGAATTCTACTCATGAAAAGAAACCACCAAGTGTGGAATCTGAAAGCTTAAGAGAGAAGCAACTTCTGCAAGCAAGAAAAGAAACCGGATGTAGAAGTGCAACTACTGAAGGTTGCACAACTGAAGCCGGCCCTTCAACTATGGATGATAAAGGCGTCCATGAAACACCATTGAGAGAGGACTTGAGGCAATCTTCTTCAAGAATTGCAGATCCTAACCAGGACAATGGGAAGATTGAGCAAGAGAAAGTTGAAGATCCTCACAAGAGCAATAAACCGGGAAGTCAAGGTAAGGAGGTAAGCTTGAAAGATCTACCTTTTCCTAAAGCTTTTATGTTTGGGCAGAAGGTTGCAAAAGAAAAGCAAAATAAAGAAGTTTTAGATTTCTTTAGTAAAGTAGAAATTAACATTCCTCTGCTGGATTTGTTGAAGAAAGTGCCTGAATATGCAAAATTCTTAAAAGACATTTGCACTAATAAAAGAAAGTTTAAAACTAATGAATTGGTGCAAGTTGGCCCTAATGTTTCAGCCCTTTTTAAAGCTCAATTACCTGTGAAATGCCAAGATCCAGGAGCTTTCTCCATTCCTTGTCAAATTGGTAAGTTTCATATTTCTAAAGCTTTACTAGATTTGGGTGCTGCTATCAATGTGATGCCAAGTTCTGTTTATTATGCTTTAGGAGTTGAAATCATGAAACCTACAAGTGTCTTAGTGCAACTAGCTGATAAGTCTATTAGGAATCCCAAGGGAATCTTAGAAGACATTTTGGTTCAAGTAAAAGACCTTGTATTTCCTGCTGATTTTTATGTGTTAGATATGACTAATGAGGCCATAAGTGAAAGCACATTGATTTTGGGCAGACCATTTCTAAGAACTGCCAACACCATGATTTGCATGAAGGATGGGATTATAAAAATGGAATTTGGTGGACAAGAAATTCAATTTAACATGTATGAGATGATGAAACATCCACATGAGGATTATTCTCTGTTAGGGCTTAATATGATTGATGTGTCACTTGAAAATGAGTGTGAATCTATTTTTGAGCATGATAACAATGATGATACTGAAGATTCCTTCGTCTCTTTCTCCTCCATATATTCTCCTTCATCTTCTTTTTCTTCACACCTTGATGATGTGCCTAGCATTGATTCTAAAATTGATGGCTGGCTTTCCACTTGGAGTGAATTGTCTTCAGTTTCATCCATTAAGTCTTCCATTGATGCTAATTCCACTCTGTCAAGTGATGAACAACTTGCAAAAAGATTGCTTGTAGATTTCTCAACAGCACAAGAGAGTAAATCAACTCCTATACAAGAAGGGGAAGGTGAAGGGCACAAGACTCATGATTGCAAGGCCAGCCCAAGTCTCATGGATGAACCTCCATTCAAGGAGCATGCAGCTGAACCTTCTGAACAACAGGATTTGCCTTTAAATTCTTATCACATTTTGTATTCCAATCCTGTTTACAAGTCACTTGATCTTAATTTCTTTAACCATGCAGAACTGGAACACCTTTTGGAAATCATGCGAAGTGCAGCTACTCCCAACCCTAGGAGATTAAGCATGACACCAACCAAATTTGCTGAAATATGTAGCATAGGGAGTGCACTTTTGCAATCTAATTTTACTTCTGAAATTGGAATTCCCAAGATTATTCTGCATCTAACTTTGAGTTTTCACATGGATTTACAAATGTTTTAAATGCATTGTTGCAGGGACCAACTAAGGAGAGTTACTCACATGAGGATGAATGTACAACTGAAATTTTTGGTATTGAAGCCTTGAAGCAATCTGGAAATAATTGCACTACCTTGGAGCTCAAGAAACTGATACCCTCAGTAGTTCAACCTCCTGAATTGGAGCTTAAACCCTTACCATCAACACTGAAATATGCATTTTTAGCTGAAAATGAAAGACTCCCGGTGATAATCTCTAACTCTTTAACTGATATTGAGGAAATCTCAATTACTTGCGTTTTGAAAAGGTATAAAAGTGCAATTGGGTGGTCTTTAGCAGATATTCCTGGTATTAATGCTTCAATTTGCACTCATAGAATATTGTTAAATGAAAATGCAAAGCCCATAAGGCAACCTCAAAGAAGACTTAAACCCACTCATACTTGATGTTGTTAAAAAGGAAGTAGTACAAAGCTGCTTAGTGCTGGTATCATATACCCTATTTCAGATAGTGAGTGGGTAAGTCCAGTTCAGGTTGTTCCTAAGAAAAGTGGGATCACTGTGGTTAGGAATGAAAAAATGAATTAATCCCCACTAGAATCCAGAATTCTTGGCGTGTTTGCATTGATTATAGGAAACTTAATGATTCTACAAGAAAAGATCATTTTCCTCTACCCTTTATAGATCAAATGCTTGAAAGATTAGCTTGTAAATCTCACTATTGTTTCCTTGATGGTTTCAGTGGCTATTTTCAGGTTCCCATTGCACCTCAAGATCAAGAGAAGACTACATTCACTTGTCCCTTTGGCACATTTGCATATAGAAGAATGCCATTTGGACTTTGCAATGCACCGGGCACATTCCAAAGGTGTATGCTATCCATATTTAGTGATTTGCTAGAGAATGGAATTGAGGTTGTTTATGGATGACTTTACCATCTATGGAAATAATTTTGATGAATGCTTAGTGAATTTGGAAAAAGCTCTATCAAAATGTGTTGAAAGGATCTTATTCTGAATTTTGAAAAATGTCACTTTATGGTTCAACAAGGAATAGTTCTAGGTCACCTAATTTCTGAAAAGGGAATAGAGGTAGACAAAGCAAAGGTTGAAGTAATTTCCTCTCTACCCTATCCAACAAATCTTAAGGAGCTTAGATCTTTCCTAGGCCATGCTGGATTTTATAGAAGATTCATAAAAGATTTTAGTAAAGTGACTTTTCCAATGTCTAAATTGCTGCAAAAAGATGCTTCCTTGATTTCACTGATGAGTGTAAGATGTCTTTTGATGAGATTAAATCCAGATTGACTTCTCCACTATTTTGACTTGCCCTAATTGGAAATTACCATTTGAATGTGTTGTGATGCCTGATGCCTCTAATAATGCAGTGGGTGCAGTTTTGGGACAAAGGATGGTAAGGTTTCCAAGGTTATTGCTTATGCTTCAAAGACTCTAGATAAGGCTCAAACTAATTACACAACTACTGAAAAGGAGCTCTTTTCTATTGTTTTTGCATTAGACAAGTTTAGGCCTTACCTAATTAACTCTAAGGTTACTGTTTTCACTGATCATTCTGCTGTCAAGTATCTTTTCAGCAAGCCACAATCCAAACCGAGGCTCTTAAGGTGGATGTTGTTGATCCAAGAGTTTGACATTGACATCAAACAAACCTGGAGCAGAAAATGTGGTGGCTGACCATCTAAGTCGCTTACCAGAAACTACAAGGGGAGTAATCGGTTCAGATTCTGTTTGTGATGAGTTTAAGGATTGTTCTGTTTCTGCCTTGTCTCTCTGGAACCTTGGTATTGCCATATTGTCAACTTTTTAGTTGCTGGTCTAATCCCCCCTCTTTGTCTCATTTTCAGATGCAGAAGATTAAGAGTGAGTCTAAGCACTACATTTGGGATCCTCCAATCCTTTGGAAGGTATGCAGCGACCAAATCATTCGAATGTGTACCAAATGAAGAATTTCAAGACATCCTGCATGCTTGCCACTCTCAAACTTGTGGAGGTCATTTTAGTGCTAACAAGACTGCAAGAAAAATATTGGAAGCTGGTTTGTATTGGCCATCACTCTTTAAAGACTCTTATGAGTATTGCAAGAATTGTGACATTTGTCAAAGATTTGGTGGCCTAACTAAGAAACATGAATTACCCCAACACCCAATGCTTTTCTGTGAGGTGTTTGAAGTATGGGGTATTGATTTTATGGGCCCCTTTCTTCCTTCTATGGGTTTTACATACATTCTTCTTGCAGTTGATTACCTTTCAAGATGGGTAGAGGCCATAGCAACCACCAAAAGAATGATGCTGCTACTGTTTTAAAATTTCTAAAAAATAACATCTTTTCTAGATTTGGCATTCCTAGAGCAGTAGTTAGTGATAATGGCACTCATTTTTGTAATAAATTGCTACAAGGGTTATTCACCAAGTATGGTGTGACACATAAGACATCCACACCTTATCATCCCCAAAGTAATGGGCAAGCTGAAAATGCAAATAGAGAAATCAAGAAGGTGTTGGAACGAATAGTTAAACCATCTAGGAAGGATTGGAGTGCCAGATTAGATGATGCTTTGTGGGCATATAGAACTGCATTTAAACCCCAATAGGCATGTCTCCTTACAGATTGGTTTATGGTAAGATGTGTCACCTACCGGTTGAGATTGAACATAAGTCTCTTTGGGCTGTAAAAGCATGTAACCTTGATTTTGATTCTGCTGGTATGGAAAGATTATTGCAATTGCAGGAACTTGAAGAGTTGAGACTCGAAGCATATGAAAATTCCAGGTTCTATAAGGAGAAGACAAAGATGATTCATGACAAGCAAATCCTAAGGAAGACTTTCAAGGTTGGAGATAAAGTGTTGCTGTATAAAGCACGATTCACATTTAAACCTGGGAAGTTGAGCACTAGATGGGAAGGACCATACTTGGTCACTAAAGTTCCAAATTTGGCATGATAGAGCTGCTAGATGAGAAGAGCAGTAAGACTTTCAAGGTCAATGGTCACCTGCTCAAAATCTACAAGGAGAATTTTGATCCACCATAATTTCAGGTTGTCCCCTTCCTTACACACTTTAGTCTGTGTTTATTTGATTATTATCATTCTTGAACTCCATTTTTGAGCAAGTGTGGGGGAGGGCATAACTAGTAGCAAGTGTAGGTTTTTTTTTTTTTTGTTTTGAAGTGTTCTGTTGTTTCTTTCCATTCCTCCCTTACCAATTTTTCCTTGCTATCTTTTGTTCAAATTTGCATTGAGGGCAATGCAAGGATCAAGTGTGGGGGAGTGAATGTTGTGTTTTTTGTGTGTTTCTATGTCTTTTGTAGAAGAACCTCAGTTTTCAAAAACTTTTTGAAGGTTTAAGCTTGCTTCAGGATTTCTAATGTTACATTTGTGACTGATTTGATTTAGAAATTAATATCTTGAAGTGAAATTTTCTAATGCATAGAGATTAAGCATGATGTGTTCTTTACCTGAGGTGAATGAATATGGAAGACAAGCCTAGTTGGAAGGATTCTTTGAGCCTTTATATTCATTTCTGGTGTGTGCATTCACTTAGTTCTTATACTCTCTAGAACTTGTCTTAGTTCTTAATCAAGACCACATGTAACATTAGTATTCTTGAACATGATTGAGGCATTCATTCAATTTAGCTACTTAGACCAAATGGCCAACCCCTGCATGATTTATCCCTTGTTACCCATTTGAGCCTTTTTAGCTGAATTTTTCCATTCATTTCACTCTCATTTATAAAACCTCTTTCCTACAAGGATGCATATTTCATTTCATTAATCCTTTTAGAATTCACTAGCATTTTGATGGATTCAATTGATGGATTGATATGAGGAGATGCATACTTGAACTTAAAAGAGAAAAAAAAAAACAACAAAGAAAAGAAAAACATGCGAATGTAAAAGAAAAAAGAAAAAAAAAACAAAAAGAGAAGAGAGGAAAAGTTGAAAAGAAATAAAAAGGCAAGAAAAGAAAAGAAAGTGGGAATAAAAGCACCTTTATAGCTTTAGACTTCAAGATCAAGAAGTCAAATCCTCAAG